>NC_091316.1:41704324-41751824 GCF_038502225.1 Cherax quadricarinatus | reverse complement strand
AAAACTCGCTGAGACAATAACAGACACAATCTTCCCAACAGGATATCAGATCCTGAGGAAAGATAGAAGGAGTAGAGGGGGAGGAGGGGTTGCACTGCTCATAAAACACCAATGGGGATTTGAGGAAATGGAAGGCATGGACATGATTGGAGAAAGAGACTACATTGTAGGTACAATTCAGTCCGGAGAACATAAAGTAGTCATTGGAGTGATGTATAACCCACCACAGAACTGCAGGAGGCCAAGAGAGGAGTACGAAGAAAACAACAGGGTGATGGTGGACACACTGGCTGAGGTGGCAAGAAGAGCTCACTCGAGCAGAGCAAAGTTACTGGTAATGGGCGATTTCAACCACAGGGAGATCGACTGGGAAAACCTGGAGCCACATGGGGGTCCCGAAACATGGAGAGCCAAGATGATGGATGTGGTACTTGAAAACCTCATGCATCAACATGTCAGGGACACAACCAGAGAGAGAGGGGAGGATGAGCCAGCAAGACTGGATCTTGTGTTCACCCTGAGCAGTTCAGACATTGAGGACATCACTTACGAGAGGCCCCTTGGAGCTAGCGATCATGTGGTTCTGAGTTTTGACTATATAGTAGAGTTACAAGTGGAGAAGGTAACAGGAACTGAAGGGGACAGGCCAAACTATAAAAGGGGGGACTACACAGGTATGAGAAACTTCCTGCAGGAGGTTCAGTGGGACAGAGAAATGGTAGGAAAATCAGTAAACGAGATGATGGAATATGTGGCAACAAAGTGCAAGGAGGCAGAGGAAAGTTTTGTTCCCAAGGGAAACAGAAATAATAGGAAGACCAAAACGAGTCCTTGGTTTACCCGAAGGTGTAGGGAGGCAAAAACTAAGTGCAACAGAGAATGGAAAAGGTACAGGAGGCATAGGACCCAGGAAAACAAGGAGATTAGTAGAAGAGCCAGAAACGAGTATGCGCAGATAAGGAGGGAGGCCCAGCGACAGTATGAAAACGACATAGCATCGAAAGTCAAATCTGACCCGAAACTGCTGTATAGCCACATTAGGAGGAAGACAACAGTCAAGGACCAGGTGATAAGGCTGAGGAAAGAAGGTGGAGAACTCACAAGAAACGATCAAGAGGTATGTGAGGAGCTCAACACGAGATTTAAGGAAGTATTTACAGTAGAGACAGGAAGGACTCTGGGGGGACAGACCAGATGGGGACACCAGCAAGGAATACACCAACAAGTGTTGGACGACATACATACAGATGAGGAGGAGGTGAAGAAACTGCTAAGGGACATCGATACCTCAAAGGCAATGGGACCGGACAACATCTCTCCGTGGGTCCTTAGAGAGGGAGCAGATATGTTGTGCGTGCCACTTACCACAATCTTCAACACATCCCTGGAAACTGGGCAACTACCTGAGGTATGGAAGACGGCAAATGTAGTTCCCATTTTCAAAAAAGGAGACAGAAAAGAGGCACTAAACTATAGACCTGTGTCATTGACGTGTATAGTATGCAAAATTATGGAGAAGATTATCAGGAGGAGAGTGGTGGAGCACCTGGAACGGAACAGGAGTATAAATGCCAACCAGCACGGATTCACGGAAGGCAAATCCTGTGTCACAAACCTTCTGGAGTTTTATGATAAAATAACAGAAGTAAGACAAGAGAGAGAGGGGTGGGTTGATTGCATCTTCTTGGACTGCAAGAAGGCCTTTGACACAGTTCCTCACAAGAGATTAGTGCAGAAGCTAGAGCATCAGGCGCATATAACAGGAAGGGCACTGCAATGGATCAGAGAATACCTGACAGGGAGGCAACAACGAGTCATGGTACGTAATGATGTATCACAGTGGGCACCTGTGACGAGCGGGGTCCCACAGGGGTCGGTCCTAGGACCAGTGCTATTTTTGGTATATGTGAACGACATGACGGAAGGGTTAGACTCAGAAGTGTCCCTGTTTGCAGATGATGTGAAGTTAATGAGGAGAATTAAATCTGATGAGGACCAGGCAGGACTTCAAAGAGACCTGGACAGACTGGACACCTGGTCCAGCAAATGGCTTCTCGAATTTAATCCTGCCAAATGCAAAGTCATGAAGATAGGGGAAGGGCACAGAAGACCACAGACAGAGTATAGGCTAGGTGGCCAAAGACTGCAAACCTCACTCAAGGAGAAAGATCTTGGGGTGAGTATAACACCGAGCATGTCTCCGGAAGCACACATCAATCAGATAACTGCTGCAGCATATGGGCGCCTGGCAAACCTGAGAACAGCATTCCGATACCTTAGTAAGGAATCATTCAAGACACTGTACACCGTGTATGTCAGGCCCATACTGGAGTATGCAGCACCTGTTTGGAACCCGCACTTGATAAAGCACGTCAAGAAACTAGAGAAAGTACAAAGGTTTGCGACAAGGTTAGTTCCAGAGCTAAGGGGAATGTCCTATGAAGAAAGATTAAGGGAAATCGGCCTGACGACACTGGAGGACAGGAGGGTCAGGGGAGACATGATAACGACATATAAAATACTGCGTGGAATAGACAAGGTGGACAAAACACACACACACACACACACACACACACACTCACACACACACACACACACACACATGCACACACATTCGAACAACATAGTGTTCTTCTTTGTAATGTAAAGTTAGTTCTACTAATGAGTGAAGAGTGAAAAAAAAAAACGGTATCTGTGTGGTGCAGCCAAACCCGAGGGGCAGAGAGGATGATAAATGGTTCCAGAGACAAACTGGATGAGAAATGGGAAAAATAAATTTCTTTCAGAAAGAAACTAAGGGAATGTGCTGTAATTCAAGGTAGTCTATTACTGCTGAAATATGTCTCTAAAACTTGATGAAGTGAAAAAGCTTCAAGAAATTGTGGGAAAATGAAAGTGTGCCTGATGTGGCAGCCGTAATGAAGGAAAAGTGAAGAAGAGAGATCTAATGTTGATGAAAAAGAAAAATCGCTGCAGAGTTGCTTTCGGAAATTGAACTGGTGAAGACAGACAAGGCAATCTGGAGAAAAATAATTAGAGGAAGAGAGAGGATGCTGGTGAACTGTAGACTCAAGGTGGCTAAAGAGGCATTAAGATTCAGGAGATGGCAGGAGAAAGAATGTAAGGCTGTAGCCATAACTGGTTGTAAATGTGAGAACAGACAGACCAGAAGAATCATATTCAGATGCTCGGCAGTTACTCATGTGTCAAATAACATCCATTGAAGCTAATCTTCTGGACATGTATAACGAGGAACAGGATCCCGTGATAGAAAGGGAGACTATATGGCACACAGAATTACAATGCATAGGGGATCTGATCAAGTTGGAAACAGAATGGAAGAGAGGGAAACAGGAGGAGAGAACACTCAGCTCCAAGGATCTTCTTCATGCCCACCCACTACTCTCCTAGTTCACCCATCTCAAGACTCACCCCCATTTTCCCACCACTCACACTTTCCCCACACCCTTCCCCATTATCACCACACCTTTCTCCATTATCACCATACCCCTTTTCCTTCCCTTTCTCCTATCTACAGTACTCATCCTGACCCCTCCCCTTGTAATGATGCACACACCAATCCCAGCCCTACCTACTCTACTCCGGACAGATAAGCAATAAACAGAGAGACTAGACCACAACACTCGAAGCATCAAACAAAATTAATGAGCTTTAAGAATTGATAGCAAAGATAGACGTAGATATTTTAGCTTTAACAGACGAAACAACCTGAAATGAAAATGGATACCATATTCTAAGCAGGATACTAGGTGATAAGGAAAGATTGAAGACACTGGGAAGAAACAGAAGTGGTTCTGCTAGTTAAAAATTAGTAGAGTTTGGAAGAGACGAGAACAAAAAGAAATGGACCAACTGATTACACAGTGGGGTACAATCAGCACTTTGGACCCATAATGGCGGTAGTAGTAATTTAGGACCCACTACCAAGCAATAGGAGACGAAGACAGGAATGTGAAGAGAACAACACATCAGTGGATGGTACTCTAATAGAAGCAGTAAGAAAAGCTCATACGACTAAAGCAAAGTTTTTAATCATGCGTGACTCTAACCATAAAGAAACTCATGGGAAGATTGGAGACCCACATAGGGGACCGGACACATGGTGAGCTAGAATGATGAAAGCATTTTGGGAAAACTTTTTTTTTAGATAGACATATTAAGGACATGACAAAAAAGAGAGGAGTAGATGAACCAGCAAGACTGGATCTTTATTTACCACATGTACATTTTGCGTGAGTGAAATGGAATACAAGTTCTGTGTGTGCTAGTGACCATGAAGTACTGAGCTTCGTCTTTCATGTTGAACTAAATATTGAGGATGGAGTGGCAAATGGAGGGTGTGAGATATATGACATTAAATGAGGCAACTTTGAAGGGATGACAGATTCAGATGATGAAATACTAGTTGAGAAGTCCCAGGAAGGATAGAAGAAATTCATACCAAGAATGGTAGGAAATCTCAAAAAATAGAAAACTCGGTTGAACCAAAAGATGCATAAACGAAAAACAAAGAACACTAGACCTTACAAAAATATAGAAAGTGGTGGACAGTCAAAAACCCGAGAAGCGAACAGAAGAGCCCAAAACGAACATGCATGGGTTAAAGAGAGAGACTGTGCAGCAATTTGAGAAAGTCACAGCAGCCAGAACAAAGTCTGGGCTAAAACTGCCTCACAGTCACATCAGAAGAAAGATGACAAAAAAAGACCAGGTAACCCGACTCAAGAAGGAAAAAGAACTTATGAGTAACAACAAAATAATCGGTAAAGTGTTGAGCAAAGGATTTAAAGAGGTGTTCTCGGAATAAATAGATAATACAAGATTATAGAGCAAGTGGTACGTTGACGTACATTAGATATTACAACAATATATAACTCCATTCATATAAGGTCAGTCAGAGATGCTGCTCTGCTACCTGTGTTGTAAGGTCAGTCAGAGATGCTGCTCTGCTACCTGTGTTGTAAGGTCAGTCAGAGATGCTGCTTTGCTACCTGTGTTGTAAGGTCAGTCAGAGATGCTGCTCTCCTACCTGTGTTGTAAGGTCAGTCAGAGATGCTGCTCTCCTACCTGTGTTGTAAGGTCAGTCAGAGATGCTGCTCTCCTACCTGTGTTGTAAGGTCAGTCAGAGATGCTGCTCTCCTACCTGTGTTGTAAGGTCAGTCAGAGATGCTGCTCTCCTACCTGTGTTGTAAGGTCAGTCAGAGATGCTGCTCTGCTACCTGTGTTGTAAGGTCAGTCAGAGATGCTGCTCTCCTACCTGTGTTGTAAGGTCAGTCAGAGATGCTGCTCTCCTACCTGTGTTGTAAGGTCAGTCAGAGATGCTCTTCTGCTACCTGTGTTGTAAGGTCAGTCAGAGATGCTGCTCTCCTACCTGTGTTGTAAGGTCAGTCAGAGATGCTGCTCTCCTACCTGTGTTGTAAGGTCAGTCAGAGATGCTGCTCTCCTACCTGTGTTGTAAGGTCAGTCAGAGATGCTCTTCTGCTACCTGTGTTGCAAGGTCAGTCAAAGATGCTGCTCTCCTACCTGTGTTGTAAGGTCAGTCAGAGATGCTTCTCTCCTACCTGTGTTGTAAGGTCAGTCAGAGATGCTGTTCTGCTACCTGTGTTGTAAGGTCAGTCAGAGATGCTGCTCTCCTACCTGTGTTGTAAGGTCAGTCAGAGATGCTGTTCTGCTACCTGTGTTGTAAGGTCAGTCAGAGATGCTGCTCTCCTACCTGTGTTGTAAGGTCAGTCAGAGATGCTGCTCTCCTACCTGTGTTGTAAGGTCAGTCAGAGATGCTGTTCTGCTACCTGTGTTGTAAGGTCAGTCAGAGATGCTGCTCTCCTACCTGTGTTGTAAGGTCAGTCAGAGATGCTGCTTTGCTACCTGTGTTGTAAGGTCAGTCAGAGATGCTGCTCTCCTACCTGTGTTGTAAGGTCAGTCAGAGATGCTGCTCTCCTACCTGTGTTGTAAGGTCAGTCAGAGATGCTGTTCTGCTACCTGTGTTGTAAGGTCAGTCAGAGATGCTGCTCTCCTACCTGTGTTGTAAGGTCAGTCAGAGATGCTGCTCTCCTACCTGTGTTGTAAGGTCAGTCAGAGATGCTGCTCTCCTACCTGTGTTGTAAGGTCAGTCAGAGATGCTGCTCTCCTACCTGTGTTGTAAGATCAGTCAGAGATGCTGTTCTGCTACCTGTGTTGTAAGGTCAGTCAGAGATGCTGCTCTCCTACCTGTGTTGTAAGGTCAGTCAGAGATGCTGCTCTCCTACCTGTGTTGTAAGGTCAGTCAGAGATGCTGCTCTCCTACCTGTGTTGTAAGGTCAGTCAGAGATGCTGTTCTGCTACCTGTGTTGTAAGGTCAGTCAGAGATGCTGCTCTCCTACCTGTGTTGTAAGGTCAGTTAGAGATGCTGCTCTCCTACCTGTGTTGTAAGGTCAGTCAGAGATGCTGCTCTCCTACCTGTGTTGTAAGGTCAGTCAGAGATGCTGCTCTCCTACCTGTGTTGTAAGGTCAGTCAGAGATGCTGCTCTCCTACCTGTGTTGTAAGGTCAGTCAGAGATGCTGCTCTCCTACCTGTGTTGTAAGGTCAGTTAGAGATGCTGCTCTCCTACCTGTGTTGTAAGGTCAGTCAGAGATGCTGCTCTCCTACCTGTGTTGTAAGGTCAGTCAGAGATGCTGCTCTCCTACCTGTGTTGTAAGGTCAGTCAGAGATGCTGCTCTCCTACCTGTGTTGTAAGGTCAGTCAGAGATGCTGCTCTCCTACCTGTGTTGTAAGGTCAGTCAGAGATGCTGCTCTCCTACCTGTGTTGTAAGGTCAGTCAGAGATGCTGCTCTCCTACCTGTGTTGTAAGGTCAGTCAGAGATGCTGCTCTCCTACCTGTGTTGTAAGGTCAGTCAGAGATGCTGCTCTCCTACCTGTGTTGTAAGGTCAGTTAGAGATGCTGCTCTCCTACCTGTGTTGTAAGGTCAGTCAGAGATGCTGCTCTCCTACCTGTGTTGTAAGGTCAGTCAGAGATGCTGCTCTCCTACCTGTGTTGTAAGGTCAGTCAGAGATGCTGCTCTCCTACCTGTGTTGTAAGGTCAGTCAGAGATGCTGCTCTCCTACCTGTGTTGTAAGGTCAGTCAGAGATGCTGCTCTCCTACCTGTGTTGTAAGGTCAGTCAGAGATGCTGCTCTCCTACCTGTGTTGTAAGGTCAGTCAGAGATGCTGCTCTCCTACCTGTGTTGTAAGGTCAGTCAGAGATGCTGCTCTGCTACCTGTGTTGTAAGGTCAGTCAGAGATGCTGCTCTCCTACCTGTGTTGTAAGGTCAGTCAGAGATGCTGCTCTCCTACCTGTGTTGTAAGGTCAGTCAGAGATGCTGCTCTCCTACCTGTGTTGTAAGGTCAGTCAGAGATGCTGCTCTCCTACCTGTGTTGAACAGGAATTTATCTCACATTTCCTGACAATCATTCTAACTAAAACACAATAAAATAATAATAATAACAACAAAAACAATAATAATGACAAAGAAAATAACTACTAAATTTAATAAAAACGTGAATAATAATAATTATAATAATAATAATAATAATAATAATAATAATAATAATAATAATAATAATAATAATAATAATAATAATAATAATAATAATAATAATAATAAGACAATAATAATTTTTATTATCATTATTTTATTATGAATATTATTATCATCATCTAATTTATAAATAACATTTGAATCTGATGGGAAACAAAATCTTCTGTCAAAAACTCTATCATTCTTCCTAAGTTCTTAACTTAACACCTTCAACTAAGGTTCCTGGATGCCGTTGAAGGGCTCTTGATCCAAGGAAGTAAACTCGATCTCCACTTCCTCGGACTGAGCGTGAAGGTTTCCTAAACTTTAAAGTGCGTATGAGCCTTCTTCTCCGCATTAATATACTTATAACAATAATTACAATAATAATAAAATAATTCCTTGATTATAAAGTCAAAATATTCCATTAAAATTTTGAAATCTGATATTTTAAAAAAAAAAAAGCGACATTCGCAGCGATCTATTTCCATAATATCGTAAGACCGAGAAGTTATTGTTGGTATTGTTGGCTGGTGGTGAACAGGTTCGGGGTAGCCTTAATGTCCCTCGTGTAGCTCATAGATTGCAAAACCCATTAACAAATATCGGAAAATACTAACTGAGTTTGAAAAAGGAATAAAAATTCTGAGGCTCGGAAAATGTTGGCAGAAGGAACGTTACTATAATTCTCTAGCATTCAGTGGCTCGCTATCACACCTATACACCTGATAAAACAACCCATCAGCAACCATGATATAACGAGGATTTTGAGTTCCTGTGGACCAGGTGGCCTGGTGGCTAGAGCTCTCGCTTCACACACGGAGGGCCCGGGTTCGATTCCCGGAGGATGGAAACATTTCGACGTGTTTCCTTGCAACTGTTGTCCTGTTCACCTCGCAGCAAATAGGTACCTGGGTGTTAGTCGACTGGTGTGGGTCGCATCCTGGGGGACAAGATTGAGGACCACAATGGAAATAAGTTAGACAGTCCTCGATGACGCACTGACTTTCTTGGGTTATCATGGGTGGCTAACCCTCCGGGGTTAAAACCCGAACGAAATCTTATCTCTTACCTTATCTTCACCTCAGCAGTGTCTGCAATTAACCCAGTGTTACAGCAGTGACATCCACCTTGATCTGAAGGTCTTCTGGCACTGCTTGTCCTCACACCATCAGGGATACAATGAGGGTTTAAACCCTATCGACTACACAACGGTCATTATGGCTGCATGCAAACCCGCTCACTAACAGTCAAAAATAGTTTAATATCTCAAAGAGAGTTATTATTATTATTATTATCAAAAAGAAGCGCTAAACCACAAGGGCTCTACAGCTCTCAAAGAGGGTAAACTTTGATCATACATACGCTAAGAGACATACATCTCTTGAGGTATATATCGTTGAACGTAATAAACAAAGTTAACATAATCCCACCTAACGTTGAACTTGAGCACAGAGCACAGAGCACAGAGCCCAGAGCACAGAGCACACAGCACACAGCACAGAGCACAGAGCACAGAGCACAGAGCACAGAGCACAGAGCACAGAGCACAGAGCACAGAGCACACAGCACAGAGCACAGAGCACAGAGCAAAGAGCACACAGCACACAGCACAGAGCACACAGCACAGAGCACACAGCACAGAGCACACAGCACAGAGCGCACAGCACAGAGCACACAGCACAGAGCACACAGCACAGAGCACACAGCACAGAGCACACAGCACAGAGCACACAGCACAGAGCACACAGCACAGAGCACACAGCACAGAGCACACAGCACAGAACACACAGCACAGAGCACACAGCACAGAGCACACAGCACAGAGCACACAGCACAGAGCACACAGCACAGAGCACACAGCACAGAGCACACAGCACAGAGCACAGAGCACAGAGCACAGAGCACAGAGCACACAGCACAGAGCACACAGCACAGAGCACAGAGCACACAGCACAGAGCACACAGCACACAACACAGAGCACACAACACAGAGCACACAGCACAGAGCACACAGCACAGAGCACACAGCACAGAGCACACAGCACAGAGCACACAGCACAGAGCACACAGCACAGAGCACACAGCACACAACACAGAGCACACAACACAGAGCACACAGCACAGAGCACAGATCACAGAGCACAGAGCACAGGGATGCCTAATCCAACCTACAATAATAGTTACATAGTTTTTGTATAGCTGTTTTGATTACTCAAACACCAACTAAGTGACCCACTTGTTAATTTAAGAAGAAACATGAGCACTATTTTGGAATCAATAAAGACGTTTCTGCAACTTGTGGCTTCATTAATCAAGAAATTATATACCAGACTCTGTGAAAGATAAGATGTTCAGTCCCTCAGGATTCATACAAAAGTTCACTCTATTGGTGTATATTTTTACCCTTAATTATTAATGTGGTGGACCCATAAGCCAGTGGAAGGCCTCGGTCAGATGAGCGATAGCTCCAATGGCAGGTTATCAACTGACTAAGACCAGTGTCAGGAACACTCGTCCTGTTTCCTGATCAGTCTTATGCAAATTAATCTTTGGTGTAATAATGCTTACAGAAACTTGTCATAACTGAAGGTCAGACTGAAACCCAATTGTTATTACTTTATTTGTCAGTCAACATTCCCTCACGAAACTGGTCAATGCTTGACGTGACTTATTAATACGACACTGGTTTACATTCCTAACACAACACTGGTTTACATTCCTAACACAACACTGATTTACATTCCTAACATCAACACTGATTTACATTCCTAACATCAACACTGGTTTACATTCCTGGCATCAACACTGGTTTACATTCCTGACATCAACACTGGTTTACATTCCTAACACAACACTGCTATACATTCCTAACATCAACACTGGTATACATTCCTAACACAACACTCGTTTACATTCCTAACACCAACACTGGTTTACATACCTAACACAACACTGAATTACGTTCCTAACATCAACACTAGTATACATTCCTAACACAACACTGGTTTACATTCCTAACACCAATACTAGTTTACCTTCCTAACACCAATACTGGTTTACCTTCCTAACAACAACACTGGTTTACCTTCCTAACACCACACTGGTTTACCTTCCTAACACCAACACTGGTTTACCTTCCTAACACCAACACTGGTTTACCTTCCTAACACCAACACTGGTTTACCTTCCTAACACCACACTGGTTTACCTTCCTAACACCGACACTGGTTTACCTTCCTAACACCAACACTGGTTTACCTTCTTAACACCAACACTGGTTTACCTTCCATCTCACCCACTCTGTCATTTGCTTTCTTTTTACATTGCTTCACCACTCTCTTCCCGTTTTCTTTCCATATATTCCTCCCTCCCTCTCATATGCTAACTTTTTCTCTTGACATTATCATTCCACCAGTCGCTCCTCTTCCCTCCCGCACCCACTTTCCTGCAACAACAAACTTCTGCTGAACACTCTAACACTACATTCTACCCCATACATTTTCGACCCCATTGCCTATACTCTCACTAGTCCATCTATCCTCCAATAGTTGTTTATATTTTGCCCTAACCGCCTCCTCCTTTAGCTTATAAACCTTCACCTTCCTCTTACTTACTGCTTCCATTTTCCTTGTATCCCATCTACCTTTTATTCTCACTGTAGCTACAACTAAAAAAGTAATCTGATATATATGTGGCTCCTCTATAAACACGTACATTGAAGTCGACCCCACAGCCTTTTATCTACCACTACATAGTCCAACAGACTACTGTCATTATGCCCAACACTATATCTTCTACATTTATTTATTCTCTAGCTTTTAAAATATGTATTACCTATAACCAGTCCCCTTTCCATTCAAAATTCAATCAAAGGGCCCACATTATCATTAACACCAAGCACCACACACTTATCTACCACACTTTCATTAAATGTTTGTCCTAATTTAGCAATTAGGTTCCCTACCACAATTACTCTCTCACTTGGTTCAAAAGTTCCTCCACACTCAACAAAATCATTCTCTCCTCTACAATTCTCTCTTTTCCAGGTACATGCACACTTATCATGATCCACTGTTCGCATCCGACCCTTATTTTAATCCACATAATCCTTGAATTTATACATTTATATTTCTTCTTCTCTTTCCATAGCTGATCCTTCAACATTATTGCTACCTCTTCTTTAGCTCTTAACTCTCTTAGATACTCCTGACTTAATCCCATCTGTCCCTCCCCTCTGAAGCTCCCCTACCCCCTTCAGCTTTGTTTTGCTAAGAGCCAGGACATCCAACTTCTTTTCAGTCATAACATTAGCAATCATCTCTTGTCATCCGCACTACATCCACGCACATTCAAGCATCCCAGTTTTATAAAGTTTTTCTTCTTCTCTTTTTTCAATGTTTTCTACAGGAGATGGAGTTATTAACCCATTGCTCCCGGAATTTTAGTCGCCTCATATGACACGCATGGCTTACGGAGGAAAGATTCTTTTCCACTTCCTCATGGAGAATAGAAGAAATAAAGAAGAACAAGAACTATTAAGAGAAAAGAAGAAAAACCTAGATGTGTGTATGTACATATATCCATGTGTATGCCTGTGTAGTGTGACCAAAGTGTAAGTAGAAGTAGCAAGATACACTTGTTATCCAGCGTGTTTATGAGACACAAATAGGAACATCAGCAATCCTACCATTATGTAAAACAGTTGAAAATAAATGGTATAAAATACCGACGCAATGGAAACATAAACACATATGCAGTTTAATGTGATCCTTTATTGACAACGTTTCGCCCACACAGTGGGCTTTTTCAAGTCACAAACAAGATTTTAGACTCTATAACCTCACCCAGTAGATCATCAGATGCAGCATTCTCCACCTGACCTCAACATTCTGAACCTCACTATAAATACTCACGTACCTTCCACCCCAGGTAGATCTGTTTGTGACTTGAAAAACCCCACTGTGTGGGCGAAACGTTGTCAATAAAGGATCACATTAAACTGCATATGTGTTTATGTTTCCATGTAAAACAATTACAGGTTTCTGTTTTACACTCACTCAGCAGGACGGTAGTACCTCCCTGGGTGGTTGCTGTCTACCATCCTACTACCAATATATATATATATATATATATATATATATATATATATATATATATATATATATATATATATATATATATATTATATATATATATATATATATATATATATATATATATCTAGGTAGTAGGTTGGTAGACAGCAACCACCCAGGGAGGTACTACCGTCCTGCTGAGTGAGTGTAAAACGAAAGCCTGTAATTGTTTTACATGATGGTAGGATTGCTGGTGTCCATTTTTTGTCTTATAAATATGCAAGGTTTCAGGTACATCTTGCTACTTCTACTTACACTTAGGTCACACTACACATACATGTACAAGCATATATATATACACCCCTCTTGGTTTTCTTCTATTTTCTTACTAGTTCTTGTTCTTGTTTATTTCCTCTTATCTCCATGGGGAAGTGGAACAGAATTCTTCCTCCATAAGCCATGCGTGTTGTAAGAGGCGACTAAAATGCCGGGAGCAAGGGGCTAGTAACCCCTTCTCCTGTATAAATTACTAAATTTAAAAAGAGAAACTTTTGTTTTTCTTTTTGGGCCACCCTGCCTCGGTGGGATACGGCCGGTTTGTTGAAATATATATATATATATATATATATATATATATATATATATATATATATATATATATATATATATATATATATATATATATATATATATATATATATATATATATATATATATATATATATATATATATATATATATATATATCGTGCCGAATAGGCAGAACTTGCGATCTTGGCTTAAATAGCAACGTTCATCTTGCCATATAGGACAAGTGAAAATTTGTGTATGCAATAATTTCACCAAAATCATTCTGAACCTAACGAAAAAAATATATTTGATTGTGTTTGTTTAGTATTAAATTATTGCAAACGTAATTAAAATATATTTAGTTGGGTTGGGCTAAACTAAATTGTTCTTGTTATAATAAGGTTAGGTAAGTTTTCTAAGATACTTTTGGTGCAAAATTAAAATTTTTTACATTAACATTATTGAAAAAAATATATCTTTAAACGTATAAGAGAAAAATTCAGAAAGGACTTAATTTTAAATGGGTTCTTGCTAATTGACCAGTTTTACATATTCGGCACGACATATATATACATATATATATATATATATATATATATATATATATATATATATATATATAAATATCTATATATATATCTATATATATATAGGATAGTGAGGCTCAAGTTAGAGTATGTAGGAAAGAGGGAAATTATTTCCCAGTAAAAGTAGGCCTTAGACAAGGATGTGTGATGTCACCGTGGTTGTTTAATATATTTATAGATGGGGCTGTAAGAGAAGTAAATGCGAGGGTCTTGACAAGAGGCGTGGAGTTAAAAGATAAAGAATCACACACAAAGTGGGAGTTGTCACAGCTGCTCTTTGCTGATGACACTGTGCTCTTGGGGGATTCTGAAGAGAAGTTGCAGAGATTGGTGGATGAATTTGGTAGGGTGTGCAAAAGAAGAAAATTAAAGGTGAATACAGGAAAGAGTAAGGTTATGAGGATAACAAAAAGATTAGGTGATGAAAGATTGAATATCAGATTGGAGGGAGAGAGTATGGAGGAGGTGAATGTATTCAGATATTTGGGAGTGGACGTGTCAGCGGATGGGTCTATGAAAGATGAGGTGAATCATAGAATTGATGAGGGAAAAAGAGTGAGTGGTGCACTTAGAAGTCTGTGGAGACAAAGAACTTTGTCCTTGGAGGCAAAGAGGGGAATGTATGAGAGTATAGTTTTACCAACGCTCTTATATGGGTGTGAAGCATGGGTGATGAATGTTGCAGCGAAGAGAAGGCTGGAGGCAGTGGAGATGTCATGTCTGAGGGCAATGTGTGGTGTGAATATAATGCAGAGAATTCGTAGTTTGGAAGTTAGGAGGAGGTGCGGGATTACCAAAACTGTTGTCCAGAGGGCTGAGGAGGGGTTGTTGAGGTGGTTCGGACATGTGGAGAGAATGGAGCGAAACAGAATAACTTCAAGAGTGTATCAGTCTGTAGTGGAAGGAAGGCGGGGTAGGGGTCGGCCTAGGAAAGGTTGGAGGGAGGGGGTAAAGGAGGTTTTGTGTGCGAGGGGCTTGGACTTCCAGCAGGCATGCGTGAGCGTGTTTGATAGGAGTGAATGGAGACAAATGTTTTTTAATACTTGACGTGCTGTTGGAGTGTGAGCAAAGTAAAATTTATGAAGGGGTTCAGGGAAACCGGCAGGCCGGACTTGAGTCCTGGAGATGGGAAGTACAGTGCCTGCACTCTGAAGGAGGGGTGTTAATGTTGCAGTTTAAAAACTGTAGTGTAAAGCACCCTTCTGGCAAGACAGTGATGGAGTGAATGATGGTGAAAGTTTTTCTTTTTCGGGCCACCCTGCCTTGGTGGG
Organism: Cherax quadricarinatus; assembly: GCF_038502225.1. NCBI lineage: Eukaryota > Metazoa > Arthropoda > Malacostraca > Decapoda > Parastacidae > Cherax > Cherax quadricarinatus. The sequence continues at coordinate 41,736,764 of NC_091316.1, read as the reverse complement.
AATCGGCCAGTGTGATAAAAAAAAAAAAAAAATAAATATATATATATATATATATAATATATATATATAATATATATATATAATATGTATAATATATATATATAATATATATATATATTGTGCCGAAGAGGTAAAATTGGTCAATTAACAAGAGTTCATTTAAAATTAAGAACTTTTAATATAAAAAAGAAAACTTTTAGTTTTCTCTTATATGTTGAAAGATATTTTTTTTTTCATTTATGTTGGTGTAAAAATTAATAATTTCGTGCCCAAAGCACCTTAGAAAACTTACCTAACCTTATTATAACAAACGCAATTTAATTTAGCCTAATCCAACTAAATATATTTTAGATTATTTACAATAATTTAATAGACAAAAACATTTAAAGATATTTTACTCGTTAAGTTCAGAATGTTTTTTAAGAAATTATTGCATACGCAAATTTTCGTTTACCTTATTCGGCAAGAAGAGCTTAGCTATTTAAGCCAAAATAGCAAGTTTTACCTATTCGGCACGACATATATACAAATATTACGAACAAGTGACACAAGATATTTTTTCATTTTTATTTAATTACTAATTCTTCCATTTTTATATATTCATCGTTTTTTGTTTCCTAATCAATAAATTCTTGAAAAACAAAAAAAAAAAAATGTTACTAATACAATAGAGTTGTTTAATAACTCCAACAAAGTTAGTAAAGGAGAGTTAAGTTAGCAATTATAATTATTTTAAAAGTCATATTTCGAAATGTAAAAAAAATTTGGATAGAACATTTTAGGAATTTATATATTGTAGCAGCGGTGTTTTTATTCTCTAAAATTATTCATGGTTGACGTTGCGTTAAATTAGAAGTTAAAAGTTCCATTTAGAATAAATGTTTTAATTCACAACAATTTCTCATATTCTTGCGAATTAATAAACTGGTTTAACCCAAGATATTAAACCTTTATGATTAACACAATACATGTGCAACTTATTCTAAGGTTACTTAATATTATAACAACAACGAATAGTAATAATACTACCCTTAATATGTTCACTCTTCCTAGTACTGGCTCTGATAGTGCTAGTACTGGCTCTGATAGTGCTAGTACTGGCTCTGTTAGTGCTAGTACTGGCTCTGTTAGTGCTAGTACTGGCTCTGTTAGTGCTAGTACTGGCTCTGTTAGTGCTAGTACTGGCTCTGTTAGTGCTAGTACTGGCTCTGTTAGTGCTAGTACTGGCTCTGTTAGTGCTAGTACTGGCTCTGTTAGTGCTAGTACTGGCTCTCTTAGTGCTAGTACTGGCTCTGATAGTGCTAGTACTGGCTCTGTTAGTGCTAGTACTGGCTCTGTTAGTGCTAGTACTGGCTCTGTTAGTGCTAGTACTGGCTCTGTTAGTGCTAGTACTGGCTCTGATAGTGCTAGTACTGGCTCTGTTAGTGCTAGTACTGGCTCTGTTAGTGCTAGTACTGGCTCTGATAGTGCTAGTACTGGCTCTGATAGTGCTAGTACTGGCTCTGTTAGTGCTAGTACTGGCTCTGTTAGTGCTAGTACTGGCTCTGTTAGTGCTAGTACTGGCTCTGTTAGTGCTAGTACTGGCTCTGTTAGTGCTAGTACTGGCTCTGTTAGTGCTAGTACTGGCTCTGTTAGTGCTAGTACTGGCTCTGTTAGTGCTAGTACTGGCTCTGTTAGTGCTAGTACTGGCTCTGTTAGTGCTAGTACTGGCTCTGTTAGTGCTAGTACTGGCTCTGTTAGTGCTAGTACTGGCTCTGTTAGTGCTAGTACTGGCTCTGTTAGTGCTAGTACTGGCTCTGTTAGTGCTAGTACTGGCTCTGTTAGTGCTAGTACTGGCTCTGATAGTGCTAGTACTGGCTCTGTTAGTGCTAGTACTGGCTCTGTTAGTGCTAGTACTGGCTCTGTTAGTGCTAGTACTGGCTCTGATAGTGCTAGTACTGGCTCTGTTAGTGCTAGTACTGGCTCTGATAGTGCTAGTACTGGCTCTGATAGTGCTAGTACTGGCTCTGATAGTGCTAGTACTGGCTCTGATAGTGCTAGTACTGGCTCTGAGAGTGCTAGTACTGGCTATGAGAGTACTAGTACAGGCTCTGATTGTGCTAGTACTGGCTCTGTTAGTGCTAGTACTGGCTCTGATAGTGCTAGTACTGGCTCTGAGAGTGCTAGTACTGGCTCTGATTGTGCTAGTACTGGCTCTGATAGTGCTAGTACTGGCTCTGTTAGTGCTAGTACTGGCTCTGATTGTGCTAGTACTGGCTCTGATAGTGCTAGTACTGGCTCTGATTGTGCTAGTACTGGCTCTGATACTGCTAGTACTGGCTCTGATAGTGCTAGTGCTGGCTCTGATAGTGCTAGTACTGGCTCTGATAGTGCTAGTACTGGCTCTGATAGTGCTAGTACTGGCTCTGATAGTGCTAGTACTGGCTCTGATAGTGCTAGTACTGGCTCTGAGAGTGCTAGTACTGGCTCTGATAGTGCTAGTACTGGCTCTGATAGTGCTAGTACTGGCTCTGATAGTGCTAGTACTGGCTCTGAGAGTGCTAGTACTGGCTCTGATTGTGCTAGTACTGGCTCTGATAGTGCTAGTACTGGCTCTGAGAGTGCTAGTACTGGCTCTGAGAGTGCTAGTACTGGCTCTGAGAGTGCTAGTACTGGCTCTGATTGTGCTAGTACTGGCTCTGTTAGTGCTAGTACTGGCTCTGAGAGTGCTAGTACTGGCTCTGAGAGTGCTAGTACTGGCTCTGATAGTGCTAGTACTGGCTCTGTTAGGGCAAGTACTGGCTCTGAGAGTGCTAGTACTGTCTATGATTGTGCTAGTACTGGCTCTGATAGTGCTAGTACTGGCTCTGATAGTGCTAGTACTGGCTCTGATAGTGCTAGTACTGGCTCTGATAGTGCTAGTACTGGCTCTGTTACTGCTAGTACTGGCTCTGATAGTGCTCTGATAGTGCTAGTACTGGCTCTGTTAGTGCTAGTACTGGCTCTGTTAGTGCTAGTACTGGCTCTGATAGTGCTAGTACTGGCTCTGATAGTGCTAGTACTGGCTCTGTTACTGCTAGTACTGGCTCTGATAGTGCTAGTACTGGCTCTGTTAGTGCTAGTACTGGCTCTGTTACTGCTTGAGTACTGGCTCTGTTAGTGCTAGTACTGGCTCTGATAGTGCTAGTACTGGCTCTGATAGTGCTAGTACTGGCTCTGTTAGTGCTAGTACTGGCTCTGATAGTGCTAGTACTGGCTCTGATAGTGCTAGTACTGGCTCTGTTAGTGCTAGTACTGGCTCTGTTAGTGCTAGTACTGGCTCTGATAGTGCTAGTACTGGCTCTGTTACTGCTAGTACTGGCTCTGATAGTGCTAGTACTGGCTCTGATAGTGCTAGTACTGGCTCTGTTACTGCTAGTACTGGCTCTGTTAGTGCTAGTACTGGCTCTGATAGTGCTAGTACTGGCTCTGTTAGTGCTAGTACTGGCTCTGATAGTGCTAGTACTGGCTCTGATAGTGCTAGTACTGGCTCTGATAGTGCTAGTACTGGCTCTGATAGTGCTAGTACTGGCTCTGATAGTGCTAGTACTGGCTCTGATAGTGCTAGTACTGGCTCTGATAGTGCTAGTACTGGCTCTGTTAGTGCTAGTACTGGCTCTGTTACTGCTAGTACTGGCTCTGCTACTGCTAGTATTGGCTCTGTTAGTGCTAGTATTGGCTCTGTTAGTGCTAGTACTGGCTCTGATAGTGCTAGTACTGGCTCTGATAGTGCTAGTACTGGCTCTAAGAATGCTAGTACTGGCTCTGAGAGTGCTAGTACTGGCTCTGATAGTGCTAGTACTGGCTCTGATAGTGCTAGTACTGGCTCTGATAGTGCTAGTACTGGCTCTGATAGTGCTAGTACTGGCTCTGTTAGTGCTAGTACTGGCTCTGATAGTGCTAGTACTGGCTCTGTTAGTGCTAGTACTGGCTCTGATAGTGCTAGTACTGGCTCTGATAGTGCTAGTACTGGCTCTGTTACTGCTAGTACTGGCTCTGATAGTGCTAGTACTGGCTCTGAGAGTGCTAGTACTGGCTCTGATAGTGCTAGTACTGGCTCTGATAGTGCTAGTACTGGCTCTGATAGTGCTAGTACTGGCTCTGATAGTGCTAGTACTGGCTCTGATAGTGCTAGTACTGGCTCTGATAGTGCTAGTACTGGCTCTGATAGTGCTAGTACTGGCTCTGATAGTGCTAGTACTGGCTCTGATAGTGCTAGTACTGGCTCTGAGAGTGCTAGTACTGGCTCTGTTACTGCTAGTACTGGCTCTGATAGTGCTAGTACTGGCTCTGATAGTGCTAGTACTGGCTCTGATAGTGCTAGTACTGGCTCTGATAGTGCTAGTACTGGCTCTGATAGTGCTAGTACTGGCTCTGATAGTGCTAGTACTGGCTCTGATAGTGCTAGTACTGGCTCTGTTACTGCTAGAACTGGCTCTGTTACTGCTAGTACTGGCTCTGATACTAATAGTGCAGGTTCTGCTACTGCTAGTACTGGCTCTGTTACTCCTAGTACTGGCTCTGTTACTGCTAGTACTGGCTCGGTTACTGCTAGTACTGGCTCTGTTACTGCTAGTACTGGCACTGTTACTGCTAGTACTGGCTCTGTTACTCCTAGTACTGGCTCTGCTACTCATAGTACTGGCTCTGTTACTGGTAGTACTGGTTCTGTTACTGCTAGTACTGAGTCTGATACTCCTAGTGCTGGTTCTGCTTATGCTAGTACTGGCTCTGTTACTGCTAGTACTGGCTCTGTTACTGCTAGTACTGGCTCTGTTACTGCTAGTACTGGCTCTGATACTGCTAGTACTGACTCTGCTACTCCTAGTGCTGGTTCTGCTGCTAGTACTGGCTCTGATACTCCTAGTGCTGGCTCTGCTACTCCTAGTACTCACTCGGCTGCTTCTAGTACTCGCTCGGCTACTCCTAGTACTGGCTCTGATACTCCTAGTACTGGCTCTGATACTCCTAGTACTGGCTCTGATACTCCTAGTACTGGCTCTGATACTCCTAGTACTGGCTCTGATACTCCAAGTACTGACTCTGCTACTCCTAGTGCTGGTTCTGCTACTAGTACTGGCTCGGATACTGCTATTACTGACTCTGTTTCTGCTAGTACTGGCTCTGATAGTGTTAGTACTGGCTCTGTTACTGCTAGTACTGGCTCTGATGCTAGTACTGGCTAGTAGTACTGGCTCTGATAGTGCTAGTACTGGCTCTGATTGTGCTAGTACTGGCTCTGATAGTGCTAGTACTGGCTCTGAGAGTGCTAGTACTGGCTCTGATAGTGCTAGTACTGGCTCTGAGAGTGCTAGTACTGGCTCTGATAGTGCTAGTACTGGCTCTGAGAGTGCTAGTACTGGCTCTGATAGTGCTAGTACTGGCTCTGATAGTGCTAGTACTGGCTCTGATAGTGCTAGTACTGGCTCTGATAGTGCTAGTACTGGCTCTGATAGTGCTAGTACTGGCTCTGATAGTGCTAGTACTGGCTCTGTTACTGCTAGTACTGGCTCTGATAGTGCTAGTACTGGCTCTGTTAGTGCTAGTACTGGCTCTGATAGTGCTAGTACTGGCTCTGATAGTGCTAGTACTGGCTCTGTTAGTGCTAGTACTGGCTCTGATAGTGCTAGTACTGGCTCTGTTACTGCTAGTACTGGCTCTGTTACTGCTAGTACTGGCTCTGATAGTGCTAGTACTGGCTCTGATAGTGCTAGTACTGGCTCTGTTACTGCTAGTACAGGCTCGGATAGTGCTAGTACTGGCTCTGTTACTGTTAGTACTGGCTCTGTTACTGCTAGTACTGGCTCTGATACTCCTAGTACTGGCTCTGTTACTGCTAGTACTGGCTCTGTTACTGCTAGTACTGGCTCTGATACTCCTAGTGCTGGTTCTGCTACTGCTAGTACTGGCTCTGTTACTGCTAGTACTGGCTCTGTTACTGCTAGTACTGGCTCTGTTACTGCTAGTACTGGCTCTGTTACTGCTAGTACTGGCTCTGTTACTGCTAGTACTGGCTCTGTTACTGCTAGTACTGGCTCTGTTACTGCTAGTACTGGCTCTGATAGTGCTAGTACTGGCTCTGTTACTGCTAGTACTGGTTCTGTTACTGCTAGTACTGGCTCTGACACTCCTAGTGCTGGTTCTGCTACTGCTAGTACTGGCTCTGATACTCCTAGTACTGGCTCTGATACTCCTAGTACTGACTCTGCTACTCCTAGTGGTGGTTCTGCTACTAGTACTGGCTCTGATACTCCTAGTACTCGCTCGGCTACTCCTAGTACTCGCTCGGCTACTCCTAGTACTGGCTCTGATACTCCTTGTACTGGCTCTATTACTCCTACTACTGGCTCGGCTACTATTACCGACTCTACTACTCCTAGTACTGGTTATGATACTCCTAGTACTGGCTCTGATACTTCTAGTACTGGCTCTGCTACTACTAGCGCTTCCTCTAATACTCCTAGTACTGAATCTGGATACTCCAAGTATTGGCTCTGCTACTCCTAGTACTGACTGTGCTACTCCTAGTACTGGCTCGACTACTAGTACTGACTCCACTACTACTAGTACTGGCTGTGTTACTCCTAGTACTGACTCTACTCCTAGAACTGGCTCTGTTACTCCTAGTACTGGGTTTGATACTCCTAGTTCTGGCTCTGCTACTCCTAGTACTAGCTCTACTCCTAGTACTGACTCTACTACTCCTAGTACTGGCTCTGCTACTCCTAGTACTGACTACTACTAGTACTGGCTCTGCTACTCTAGTACTGGCTCGGATACTAATACTGACTCTACTAGTACTGGGTCTGCTACTCCTAGTACTGGCGCGGCTACTCCTAGTACTGATTCTACTGTTGCTAGTACTGGCTCTGCTACTCCTAGTACTGACTCTACTACACCTAGTACTGGCTCGGCTACTAGTGCTGACTCTACTAATATTGGGTCTGCTACTCCTAGTACTGGCTCGGCTACTAGTACTGACTCTACAACTCCTAGTATTGGCTCTGCTACACCTAGTACCGCCTCGGCTATTAGTACTGACTTTACAACTCCTAGTACTGGCTCTGCAACTCCTAGTACTGACTATACTACTCTTAGTACTGGGTCTGCTACTCCTAGCACTGACTCTACTACTCCTAGTACTGGCTCTGCTACTCCTAGTACTGACTCTACTCCTAGCACTGGCTCTGCTACTCCTAGTACTGCCTCGGCTACTAGTACTAACTCTACTACTCCTAGTACTGACTCTACTATTCCTAGCTCCGGGTCTGGGTCTCCTAGTACTGGCTGGCTCAGCCACTCCTAGTACTGGGTCTGCGACTCCTAGTACTGGCTGGCTCTGCTACTCCTAGTACTGGGTCTGCGACTTCTAGTACTGGCTGGCTCTGCTACTCCTAATACTGGTTCTGCTACTCCTAGTACTGACTCTACTACTCCTAGTACTGGGTCTGCGACTTCTAGTACTAGCTGGCTCTGCTGCTCCTAGTACTGGGTCTGCTACTCCTAGTACTGACTCTATTACTACTAGTACTGATCCAACTGTTCCTAGTTCTGGCTCTGCTACTCCTAGTACCGGGTCCGCTACTCCTAGTGCTGTGTCTGATACTCCTTGTACTGGCTCTACTACTCCTAGTACTGGGTCTGCGACTTCTAGTACTAGCTGGCTCTGCTGCTCCTAGTACTGGGTCTGCTACTCCTAGTACTGACTCTATTACTACTAGTACTGATTCAACTGTTCCTAGTTCTGGCTCTGCTACTCCTAGTACCGGGTCTGCTACTCCTAGTGCTGTGTCTGATACTCCTTGTACTGGCTCTACTACTCCTAGTACTGGGTCTGCGATTTCTAGTACTGGCTGGCTCTGCTGCTACTAGTACCGGGTCTGCTACTCCTAGTACTGGGTCTGCTACTCCTAGTACTGGGTCTGCTACTCCTAGTACTGGGTCTGCTACTCCTAGTACTGGGTCTGCTACTCCTAGTACTGGGTCTGCTACTCCTAGTACTGGGTCTGCTACTCCTAGTACTGGGTCTGCAACTCCTAGTACCGGGTCTGCTACTCCTAGTACTGGGTCTGCGACTCCTAGTACTGGCTTGCTCTGCTACTCCTAGTACTGGGTCTGCTACTCCTAGTACAGGGTCTGCTACTAGTAGTACTTGTCTGCTACTGCTAGAACTGACTCTAATACTCCTAGTACTGACTCTACTACTAGTACTGGGTCTGCAACTCCTAGTACGGGCTGGCTCTGCTACTCCTAGTAACGGGTCTGCTACTCTTAGTACTGAGTCTGCTACTAGTAGTACTTGGTCTGCTACTAGTAGTACTGAGTCTGCTACTCCTAGTACCGGTTCTGCTACTCCTAGTACCTGGTCTGCTACTCCTAGTACTGGGACTGCTACTAGTAGAACTGGGTCTGCGACTCCTAGTACTGACTGGCTCTGCTACTCCTAGTACTGGGTCTGCTACTCCTAGTACCGAGTCTAATACTCCCAGTACCGGGTCTGCTACTCCTAGTACTGGCTCTGCTACTTCTAGTACGGGGTCTGCGACTCCTAGTACTGGCTGGCTCTGTTACTCCTAGTACTGGGTCTGCGACTCCTAGTACTGGCTGGCTCTGCTACTAGTACTGGGTCTGCTACTCCTAGTACTGGGTCTGCTACTCCTAGTACCGGGTCTGCTACTCCTACTACTGGATCTCCTACTCCTAGTACCGGGTCTGCTACTCCTAGTACTGGGACTGTTACTCCTAGTACTGGGTCTGCTACTCCTAGTACTGGGTCTGCTACTCCTAGTACTGGGACTGTTACTCCTAGTACTGGGTCTGCTACTCCTAGTACTGTGTCTGTTACTCCTAGTACTGGGTTTGCTACTCCTAGTACTGGCTCTGCTGCTCCTAGTACTGGCTCTGCTACTCCTAGTACTGGGTCTGCTACTCCTAGTACTGGGTCTGCAATTCCTAGTACTGGGCCTGCTACTCCTAGCACTGGCTCTGCTGCTCCTAGTACTAAGTCTGCTACTCCTAGTACTGGGTTTGCTACTCCTAATACTGGCTCTGCGACTCCTCGTTCTGGGTCTGCTACTCCTAGTACTGGGTCTGCTACTCCTAGTACTGGGTCTGCTACTCCTAGTACTGGGTCTGCTACTCCTAGTACTGGGTCTGCAACTCCTAGTACCGGGTCTACTACTCCTAGTACTGGGTCTGCGACTCCTAGTACTGGCTTGCTCTGCTACTCCTAGTACTGGGTCTGCTACTCCTAGTACAGGGTCTGCTACTAGTAGTACTTGTCTGCTACTGCTAGAACTGACTCTAATACTCCTAGTACTGACTCTACTACTAGTACTGGGTCTGCAACTCCTAGTACGGGCTGGCTCTGCTACTCCTAGTAACGGGTCTGCTACTCTTAGTACTGAGTCTGCTACTAGTAGTACTTGGTCTGCTACTAGTAGTACTGAGTCTGCTACTCCTAGTACCGGTTCTGCTACTCCTAGTACCTGGTCTGCTACTCCTAGTACTGGGACTGCTACTAGTAGAACTGGGTCTGCGACTCCTAGTACTGACTGGCTCTGCTACTCCTAGTACTGGGTCTGCTACTCCTAGTACCGAGTCTAATACTCCCAGTACCGGGTCTGCTACTCCTAGTACTGGCTCTGCTACTCCTAGTACGGGGTCTGCGACTCCTAGTACTGGCTGGCTCTGTTACTCCTAGTACTGGGTCTGCGACTCCTAGTACTGGCTGGCTCTGCTACTAGTACTGGGTCTGCTACTCCTAGTACTGGGTCTGCTACTCCTAGTACCGGGTCTGCTACTCCTAGTACTGGATCTCCTACTCCTAGTACCGGGTCTGCTACTCCTAGTACTGGGACTGTTACTCCTAGTACTGGGTCTGCTACTCCTAGTACTGGGTCTGCTACTCCTAGTACTGGGTCTGCTACTCCTAGTACTGGGTCTCCTACTCCTAGTACCGGGTCTGCTACTCCTAGTACTGTGTATGTTACTCCTAGTACTGGGTTTGCTACTCCTAGTACTGGCTCTGCTGCTCCTAGTACTGGCTCTGCTACTCCTAGTACTGGCTCTGCTACTCCTAGTACTGGGTCTGCAATTCCTAGTACTAGGTCTGCTACTCCTAGTACTGGCTCTGCTGCTCCTAGTACTAAGTCTGCTACTCCTAGTACTGGGTTTGCTACTCCTAGTACTGGCTCTGCTACTCCTAGTACTGGGTCTGCTACTCCTAGTACTGGGTCTGCTACTCCTAGTACTTGGTCTGCTACTCCTAGTACAGGCTCTGCTGCTCCTAGTACCAGGTCTGCTACTCCTAGTACTGGCTCGGCTACTCCTAGTACTGGCTCTGCTATTCCTTGTACTGGGTCTGCTACTCCTAGTACCGGGTCTGCTACTCCTAGTACTGGGTCTACTACTCCTAGTACTGGCTCTGCTACTCCTAGTACTGGGTCTGCTACTCCTTGTACTGGGTCTGCTACTCCTAGTACTGGGTCTGCTACTCCTAGTACTGGGTCTGCTACTCCTAGTACTGGCTCTGCTACTCCTAGTACTGGGTCTGCTACTCCTAGTACTGGGTCTGCTACTCCTAGTACTGGGTCTGCTACTCCTAGTACTGGGTCTGCTACTCCTAGTACTGGCTCTGCTACTAGTAGTACTAGCTATGATACACATATTAAGCTGAAGTGCTCAATTTTAATCATATGATAATCATCACAAGGAAAAAACCAAATGCTTCTATGAAAGTATATAATTAAATTAATTTAATTTTAAACACAAGATATTATTCAATATTCCTGGATGTCAATCTGTGGATAAGACGAGCATGGTTAATCCTAAGCTTAAAAGTTAATCTTTGCCTAGTAGAATTATAGTTAAAATCACTGTGATTACATTTAACTAAATGATCAAGTTTGTTGCTCGATAAAAGGTGAGAGTTATCAGTTAACAAAAGATATGTTCCTGCTAAGAGATCATAAACAACTTAGCTAATGAGTTAACAACCTAAAAATTATCCAAAACTGATGTATTAGAAATATTCTGATACAAGGTTAAAATATAATTAGCAGTAATCTGAAAGTAATTACTATTAATTCAAAAGATACAGTGATAAGTCTTGTTAACAGTAATGTTACCAGCAGCTGTGTTGAGTACACACCATCTGGACACTTGGTAATGTTACCTGCAGCTGTGTTAACACTACACACCACCTGGACACTTGGTAATGTTACCAGCAGGTGTGTTAACACTACACACCACCTGGACACTTGGTAATGTTACCTGCAGCTGTGTTGAGTACACACCACCTGGACACTTGGTAATGTTACCAGCAGCTGTGTTAACACTACACACCACCTGGACACTTGGTAATGTTACCAGCAGCTGTGTTAACACTACACACCACCTGGACACTTGGTAATGTTACCAGCAGCTGTGTTAACACTACACACCACCTGGACACTTGGTAATGTTACCAGCAGGTGTGTTAACACTACACACCACCTGGACACTTGGTAATGTTACCAGCAGCTGTGTTAACAGTACACACCACCTGGACACTTGGTAATTTTACCAGCAGCTGTGTTAACACTACACACCACCTGGACACTTGGTAATGTTACCAGCAGCTGTGTTAACACTACACACCACCTGGACACTTGGTAATGTTACCAGCAGCTGTGTTAACACTACACACCACCTGGACACTTGGTAATGTTACCAGCAGCTGTGTTAACACTACACACCACCTGGACACTTGGTAATGTTACCAGCAGCTGTGTTAACACTACACACCACCTGGACACTTGGTAATGTTACCAGCAGCTGTGTTAACACTACACACCACCTGGACACTTGGTAATGTTACCATCAGCTGTGTTAACACTACACACCACCTGGACACTTGGTAATGTTACCAGCAGCTGTGTTAACACTACACACCACCTGGACACTTGGTAATGTTACCATCAGCTGTGTTAACACTACACACCACCTGGACACTTGGTAATGTTACCAGCAGCTGTGTTAACACTACACACCACCTGGACACTTGGTAATGTTACCAGCAGCTGTGTTAACACTACACACCACCTGGACACTTGGTAATGTTACCATCAGCTGTGTTAACACTACACTCCACCTGGACACTTTTTAATGTTACCAGCAGCTGTGTTAACACTACACACCACCTGGACACTTGGTAATTTTACCAGCAGCTGTGTTAACACTACACACCAACTGGACACTTGGTAATGTTACCAGCAGCTGTGTTAACACTACACACCACCTGGACACTTGGTAATGTTACCAGCAGCTGTGTTAACACTACACACCACCTGGACACTTGGTAATGTTACCAGCAGCTGTGTTAACACTACACACCACCTGGACACTTGGTAATGTTACCAGCAGCTGTGTTAACACTACACACCACCTAGACACTTGGTAATGTTACCAGCAGCTGTGTTAACACTACACACCACCTGGACACTTGGTAATGTTACCATCAGCTGTGTTAACACTACACACCACCTGGATACTTGGTAATGTTACCAGCAGCTGTGTTGAGTACACACCACCTGGACACTTGTTAATGTTACCAGCAGCTGTGTTAACACTACACACCAACTGGACACTTGGTAATGTTACCAGCAGCTGTGTTAACACTACACACCACCTGGACACTTGGCAATGTTACCATCAGCTGTGTTAACACTACACACCACCGGGACACTTGGTAATGTTACCAGCAGCTGTGTTAACACTACACACCACCTGGACACTTGGTAATGTTACCAGCAGCTGTGTTAACACTACACACCACCTGGACACTTGGTAATGTTACCAGCAGCTGTGTTAACACTACACACCACCTGGACACTTGGTAATGTTACCAGCAGCTGTGTTAACACTACACACCACCTGGACACTTGGTAATGTTACCAGCAGCTGTGTTAACACTACACACCACCTGGACACTTGGTAATGTTACCAGCAGCTGAGTTAACACTACACACCACCTGGACACTTGGTAATGTTACCAGCAGCTGTGTTAACACTACACACCACCTGGACACTTGGAAATGTTACCATCAGCTGTATTAACACTACACACCACCTGGATACTTGGTAATGTTACCAGCAGCTGTGTTGAGTACACACCACCTGTACACTTGGTAATGTTACCAGCAGCTGTGTTAACACTACACACCACCTGGGCACTTGGTAATGTTACCAGCAGCTGTGTTAACACTACACACCTCCTGGACACCTGGTAATGTTACCAGCAGCTGTGTTAACACTACACACCACCAGGACACTTGGTAATGTTACCAGCAGCTGTGTTAACACTACACACCTCCTGGACACCTGGTAATGTTACCAGCAGCTGTGTTAACACTACACACCACCTGGACACTTGGTAATGTTACCAGCAGCTGTGTTAACACTACACACCACCTGGACACTTGGTAATGTTACCATCAGCTGTGTTAACACTACACACCACCTGGACACTTGGTAATGTTACCAGCAGCTGTGTTAACACTACACACCACCTGGACACTTGGTAATGTTACCAGCAGCTGTGTTAACACTACACACCACCTGGACACTTGGTAATGTTACCAGCAGCTGTGTTAACACTACACACCACCTGGACACTTGGTAATGTTACCAGCAGCTGTGTTAACACTACACACCACCTGGACACTTGGTAATGTTACCAGCAGCTGTGTTAACACTACACACCACCTGGACACTTGGTAATGTTACCAGCAGCTGTGTTAACACTACACACCACCTGGACACTTGGTAATGTTACCAGCAGCTGTGTTAACACTACACACCACCTGGACACTTGGTAATGTTACCAGCAGCTGTGTTAACACTACACACCACCTGGACACTTGGAAATGTTACCAGCAGCTGTGTTCAGTACACACCACCTGGACACTTGGTAATGTACCATCAGCTGTGTTAACACTACATACCACCTGGATACTTGGTAATGTTACCAGCAGCTGTGTTAACACTACACACCACCTGGACACTTGGAAATGTTACCATCAGCTCTGTTAACACTACACACCACCTGGACACTTGGTAATGTTACCAGCAGCTCTGTTAACACTACATACCACCTGAATACTTGGTAATGTTACCAGCAGCTGTGTTAACATTACACACCACCTGGACACTTGGAAATGTTACCATCAGCTGTGTTAACACTACACACCACCGGGACACTTGGTAATGTTACCAGCAGCTGTGTTCAGTACACACCACCTGGACACTTGGTAGTGTTACCAGCAGCTGTGTTAACATTACACACCACCTGGACACTTGGTAATGTTACATGAAGCTGTGTTGAGTACACACCTCCTGGACACTTGTTAATGTTACCAGCAGCTGTGTTAACACTACACACCACCTGGACACTTGGTAATGTTACCAGCAGCTGTGTTAACACTACACACCACCTGGACCCTTGGTAATGTTACCAGCAGCTGTGTTAACACTACACACCACCTGGACACTTGGTAATGTTACCAGCAGCTGTGTTAACACTACACACCACCTGGACACTTGGTAATGTTACCAGCAGCTGTGTTCAGTACACACCACCTGGACACTTGGTAATGTTACCATCAGCTGTGTTAACACTACACACCACCTGGACACTTGGTAATGTACCATCAGCTGTGTTAACACTACATACCACCTGGATACTTGGTAATGTTACCATCAGCTGTGTTAACACTACGCACCACCTGGACACTTGGTAATGTTACCAGCAGCTGTGTTAATACTACACACTACCTGGACACTTGGTAATGTTACCATCAGCTGTGTTAACACTACACACCACCTGGACACTTGGTAATGTACCATCAGCTGTGTTAACACTACATACCACCTGGATACTTGGTAATGTTACCATTAGCTGTGTTAACACTACAAACCACCTGGACACTTGGTAATGTTACCACCAGCTGTGTTAACACTACACACCACCTGGACACTTGGAAATGTTACCATCAGCTGTGTTAACACTACACACCACCGGGACACTTGGTAATGTTACCAGCAGCTGTGTTAACACTACACACCACCGGGACACTTGGTAATGTTACCATCAGTTGTGTTAACACTACACATCACCTGGACACTTGGTAATGTTACCATCAGCTGTGTTAACACTACACACCTCCTGGACACTTGGTAATGTTACCAGCAGCTGTGTTAACACTACACACCACCTGAACACTTGGCAATGTTACCAGCAGCTGTGTTAACACTACACACCTCCTGGACACTTGGTAATGTTACCAGCAGCTGTGTTGAGTACACACCACCTGGACACTTGGTAATGTTACCAGCAGCTGTGTTAACACTACACACCACCTGGACACTTGGTAATGTTACCAGCAGCTGTGTTAACACTACACACCTCCTGGACACCTGGTAATGTTACCAGCAGCTGTGTTAACACTACACACCACCTGGACACTTGGTAATGTTACCAGCAGCTGTGTTGATTACACACCACCTGGACACTTGGCAATGTTACCAGCAGCTGTGTTAACACTACACACCTCCTGGACACTTGGTAATGTTACCAGCAGCTGTGTTGAGGACACACCACCTGGACACTTGGTAATGTTACCAACAGCTGTGTTAACACTACACACCACCTGGACACTTGGTAATGTTACCATCAGCTGTGTTAACACTACACACCACCTAGACACTTGGTAATGTTACCATCAGCTGTGTTAACACTACACATCACCTGGACACTTGATAATGTTAACATAAGCTGTGTTAACACTACACACCACCTGGACACTTTGTAATGTTACCATCAGCTGTGTTAACACTACACACCACCTGGACACTTGGTAATGTTACCAGCAGCTGTGTTAACACTACACACCACCTCGACACTTGGTAATGTTACCAGCAGCTGTGTTCAGTACACACCACCTGGACACTTGGTAATGTTACCTGCAGCTGTGTTAACACTACACACCACCTGGACACTTGGTAATGTTACCATCAGCTGTGTTAACACTACACACCACCTGGACACTTGGTAATGTTTCCAGCAGCTGTGTTGAGTACACACCACCTGGACACTTGGTAATGTTACCAGCAGCTGTGTTAACACTGCACACCACCTGGACACTTGGTAATGTTACCATCAGCTGTGTTAACACTACACACCACCTGGACACTTGGTAATGTTACCATCAGTTGTGTTAACACTACACACCACCTGGATACTTGGTAATGTTACCAGCAGCTGTGTTGAGTACACACCACCTGGACACTTAGTAATGTTACCAGCAGCTGTGTTAACACTACACACCACCTGGACACTTGGTAATGTTACCAGCAGCTGTGTTAACACTACATACCACCTGGACACCTGGTAATGTTACCAGTAGCTGTGTTAACACTACACACCACCTGGACACTTGGTAATGTTACCAGCAGCTGTGTTGAGTACTCACCACCTGGACACTTGGTAATGTTACCAACAGCTGTGTTGAGTACACACCACCTGTCACATGGTAATGTTACCAGCAGCTGTGTTAACACTACACACCACCTGAACACTTGGTAATGTTACCAGCAGCTGTGTTAACACTACACACCACCTGGACACTTGGTAATGTTACCAGCAGCTGTGTTAACACTACACACCACCTGGACACTTGGTAATGTTACCAGCAGCTGTGTTAACACTACACACCACCTGGACACTTGGTAATGTTGCCAGCAGCTGTGTTAACACTACACACAACCTGGACACTTGGTAATGTTACCAGCAGCTGTGTTAACACTACACACCACCTGGACACTTGGTAATGTTACCAGCAGCTGTGTTAACACTACACACCACCTGGACACTTGGTAATGTTACCGTCAGCTGTGTTAACACTACACACCACCTGGATACTTGGTAATGTTACCAGCAGCTGTGTTGAGTACACACCACCTGGACACATGTTAATGTTACCAGCAGCTGTGTTAACACTACACACCAACTGGACACTTGGTAATGTTACCAGCAGCTGTGTTAACACTACACACCACCTGGACACTTGGCAATGTTACCATCAGCTGTGTTAACACTACACACCACCGGGACGCTTGGTAATGTTACCAGCAGCTGTGTTAACATTACACACCACCTGGACACTTGGTAATGTTACCAGCAGCTGTGTTAAAACTACACACCACCTGGACACTTGGAAATGTTACTAGCAGCTGTGTTCAGTACACACCACCTGGATACTTGGTAATGTTACAATCAGCTGTGTTAACACTACACACCACCTGGACACTTGGTAATGTTACCATCTGCTGAGTTAACACTACACACCACCTGGACACTTGGTAATGTTACCAGCAGCTGTGTTAACACTACACACCACCTGGATACTTGGTAATGTTACCAGCAGCTGTGTTGAGTACACACCACCTGTACACTTGGTAATGTTACCAGCAGCTGTGCTAACACTACACACCACCTGGGCACTTGGTAATGTTACCAGCAGCTGTGTTAACACTACACACCTCCTGGACACCTGGTAATGTTACCAGCAGCTGTGTTAACACTACACACCACCTGGACACTTGGTAATGTTACCAGCAGCTGTGTTAACACTACACACCTCCTGGACACCTGGTAATGTTACCAGCAGCTGTGTTAACACTACACACCACATGGACACTTGGTAATGTTACCAGCAGGTGTGCTGAGTACACACCACCTGGACACTTGGTAATGTTACCAACAGCTGTGTTGAGTACACACCACCTGGACACTTGTTAATGTTACCAGCAGCTGTGTTAACACTACACACCACCTGGACACTTGGTAATGTTACCAGCAGCTGTGTTAACACTACACACCAACTGGACACTTGGTAATGTTACCAGCAGCTGTGTTAACACTACACACTACCTGGACACTTGGTAATGTTACGATCAGCTGTGTTAACACTACATACCACCTGGACACTTGGTAATGTTACCAGCAGCTGAATTAACACTACACACCACCTGGACACTTGGTAATGTTACCAGCAGCTGTGTTAACACTACACACCACCTGGACACTTGGTAATGTTACCAGCAGCTGTGTTAACATTACACACCACCTGGACACTTTTTAATGTTACCAAAAGCTGTGTTGAGTACACACCACCTGGACACTTGTTAATGTTACCAGCAGCTGTGTTAACACTACACACCACCTGGACACTTGGTAATGTTACCAGCAGCTGTGTTAACACTACACACCACCTGGACACTTGGTAATGTTACCAGCAGCTGTGTTAACACTACACACCACCTGGACACTTGGTAATGTTACCAGCAGCTGTGTTAACACTACACACCACCTGGACACTTGGAAATGTTACCATCAGCTGTGTTAACACTACACACCAGCTGGATACTTGGTAATGTTACCATCAGCTGTGTTAACACTACACACCACCTGGACACTTGGTAATGTTACCAGCAGCTGTGTTAACACTACACACCACCTGGACACTTGGAAATGTTACCATCAGCTCTGTTAACACTACACACCACCTGGACACTTGGTAATGTTACCAGCAACTGTGTTAACACTACACACCACCTGGACACTTGGTAATGTTACCAGCAGCTGTGTTAAAACTACACACCACCTGGACACTTGGTAATGTTACCAGCAGCTGTGTTAACATTACACACCACCTGGACACTTGGAAATGTTACCATCAGCTGTGTTAACACTACACACCACCGGGACACTTGGTAATGTTACCAGCAGCTGTGTTCAGTACACACCACCTGGACACTTGGTAGTGTTACCAGCAGCTGTGTTAACATTACACACCACCTGGACACTTGGTAATGTTACATGAAGCTGTGTTGAGTACACACCTCCTGGACACTTGTTAATGTTACCAGCAGCTGTATTAACACTACACACCACCTGGACACTTGGTAATGTTACAAGCAGCTGTGTTAACATTACACACCACCTGGACACTTGGTAATGTTACCAGCAGCTGTGTTAACACTACACACCACCTGGACACTTGGTAATGTTACCAGCAGCTGTGTTAACACTACACACCACCTGGACACTTGGTAATGTTACCAGCAGCTGTGTTAACACTACACACCACCTGGACACTTGGTAATGTTACCAGCAGCTGTGTTAACACTACACACCACCTGGACACTTGGTAATGTTACCATCAGCTGTGTTAACACTACATACCACCTGGATACTTGGTAATGTTACCATCAGCTGTGTTAACACTACACACCACCTGGACACTTGGTAATGTTACCAGCAGCTGTGTTAACACTACACACCACCTGGACACTTGGTAATGTTACCATCAGCTGTGTTAACACTACACACCACCTGGACACTTGGTAATGTTACCATCAGCTGTGTTAACACTACACACCACCTGGATACTTGGTAATGTTACCATCAGCTGTGTTAACACTACAAACCACCTGGACACTAGGTAATGTTACCACAACACTACACACCACCTGGACACTTGGAAATGTTACCATCAGCTGTGTTAACACTACACACCACCGGGACACTTGGTAATGTTACCAGCAGCTGTGTTAACACTACACACCACCGGGACACTTGGTAATGTTACCATCAGTTGTGTTAACACTACACATCACCTGGACACTTGGTAATGTTACCATCAGCTGTGTTAACACTACACACCACCTGGACACTAGGTAATGTTACCAGCAGCTGTGTTAACACTATACATCACCTGGACACTTGGCAATGTTACCAGCAGCTGTGTTAACACTACACACCTCCTGGACACTTGGTAATGTTACCAGCAGCTGTGTTGAGTACACACCACCTGGACACTTGGTAATGTTACCAGCAGCTGTGTTAACATTACACACCACCTGGACACTTGGTAATGTTACCAGCAGCTGTGTTAACACTACACACCTCCTTGACACCTGGTAATGTTACCAGCAGCTGTGTTAACACTACACACCACCTGTACACTTGGTAATGTTACCAGCAGCTGTGTTGAGTACACACCACCTGGACACTTGGTAATGTTACCAACAGCTGTGATAACACTACACACCACCTGGACACTTGGTAATGTTACCATCAGCTGTGTTAACACTACACACCACCTAGACACTTGGTAATGTTACCAGCAGCTGTGTTAACACTACACATCACCTGGACACTTGGTAATGTTAACATCAGCTGTGTTAACACTACACACCACCTGGACACTTTGTAATGTTACCATCAGCTGTGTTAACACTACACACCACCTGGGCACTTGGTAATGTTACCAGCAGCTGTGTTAACACTACACACCACCTCGACACTTCGTAATGTTACCAGCAGCTGTGTTCAGTACACACCACCTGGACACTTGGTAATGTACCATCAGCTGTGTTAACACTACACACCACCTGGACACTTGGTAATGTTTCCAGCAGCTGTGTTGAGTACACACCACCTGGACACTTGGTAATGTTACCTGCAGCTGTGTTAACACTACACACCACCTGGACACTTGGTAATGTTACCATCAGCTGTGTTAACACTACACACCACATGGACACTTGGTAATGTTACCATCAGCTGTGTTAACACTACACACCACCTGGACACTTTGGTAATGTTTCCAGCAGCTGTGTTGAGTACACACCACCTTGATTCTTGGTAATGTTACCATCAGCTGTGTTAACACTACGCACAACCTGGACACTTGGTAATGTTTCCAGCAGCTGTGTTGAGTACACACCACCTTGATACTTGGTAATGTTACCATCAGCTGTGTTAACACTGCGCACCACCTGGACACTTGGTAATGTTTCCAGCAGCTGTGTTGAGTACACACCACCTGGACACTTGGTAATGTTACCAGAAGCTGTGTTCAGTACACACCACCTTGATACTTGGTAATGTTACCATCAGCTGTGTTAACACTACGCACCACCTGGACACTTGGTAATGTTTCCAGCAGCTGTGTTGAGTACACAACACCTGGACACTTGGTAATGTTACCTGCAGCTGTGTTAACACTACACACCACCTGGACACATGGTAATGTAACCATCAGCTGTGTTAACACTACACACCACCTGGACACTTGGTAATGTTACCATCAGCTGTGTTAACAATACACACCACCTGGACACTTGGTAATGTTTCCAGCAGCTGTGTTGAGTACACACCACCTGGACACTTGGTAATGTTACCAGCAGCTGTGTTAACACTGCACACCACCTGGACACTTGGTAATGGTACCATCAGCTGTGTTAACACTACACACCACCTGGACACTTGGTAATGTTACCATCAGTTGTGTTAACACTACACACCACCTGGATACTTGGTAATGTTACCAGCAGCTGTGTTGAGTACACACCACCTGGACACTTAGTAATGTTACCAGCAGCTGTGTTAACACTACACACCACCTGGACACTTGGTAATGTTACCAGCAGCTGTGTTAACACTACATACCACCTGGACACCTGGTAATGTTACCAGTAGCTGTGTTAACACTACACACCACCTGGACACTTGGTAATGTTACCAGCAGCTGTGTTGAGTACACACCACCTGGACACTTGGTAATGTTACCAACAGCTGTGTTGAGTACACACCACCTGGACACTTGGTAATGTTACCAGCAGCTGTGTTAACACTACACACCACCTGGACACTTGGAAATGTTACCAGCAGCTGTGTTAACACTACACACCACCTGGACACCTGGTAATGTTACCAGTAGCTGTGTTAACACTACACACCACCTGGACACTTGGTAATGTTACCAGCAGCTGTGTTAAGTACACACCACCTGGACACTTGGTAATGTTACCAACAGCTGTGTTGAGTACACACCACCTGGACACTTGGTAATGTTACCAGCAGCTGTGTTAACACTACACACCACCTGGACACTTGGTAATGTTACCAGCAGCTGTGTTAACACTACACACCACCTGGACACTTGGTAATGTTACCAGCAGGTGTGTTAACACTACACACCACCTGGACACTTGGTAATGTTACCAACAGCTGTGTTAACACTACACACCACCTGGACACTTGGTAATGTTACCAGCAGCTGTGTTAACACTACACACCACCTGGACACTTGGTAATGTTACCATCAGCTGTGTTAACACTTCACACCACCTGGACACTTGGCAATGTTACCATCAGCTGTGTTAACACTACACACCACCTGGACACTTGGTAATGTTACCAGCAGCTGTGTTAACACTACACACCACCTGGACTCTTGGTAATGTTACCATCAGCTGTGTTAACACTACACACCGCCTGGACACTTGTTAATGTTACCAGCAGCTGTGTTAACACTACACACCATCTGGACACTTGGTAATGTTACCAGCAGCTGTGTTAACACTACACACCACCTGAACACTTGGTAATGTTACCAGCAGCTGTGTTAACACTACACACCACCTGGACACTTGTTAATGTTACCAGCAGCTGTGTTAACACTACACACCACCTGGACACTTGGTAATGTTACCATCAGCTGTGTTAACACTACACACCACCTGGGCACTTGGTAATGTTACCAGCAGCTGTGTTAACACTACACACCACCTGGACACTTGGTAATGTTACCAGCAGCTGTGTTAACACTACACACCACCTGGACACTTGGTAATGTTACCATCAGCTGTGTTAACACTACACACCTCCTGGACACTTGTTAATGTTACGCTGTGTTAACACTACACACCACCTGTTGGTAATGTTACCAGCAGCTGTGTTAACACTACACACCACCTGGACACTTGTTAATGTTACCAGCAGCTGTGTTAACACTACACACCACCTGGACACTTGGTAATGTTACCATCAGCTGTGTTAACACTACACACCACCTGGGCACTTGGTAATGTTACCAGCAGCTGTGTTCAGTACACACCACCTGGCCACTTGGTAATGTACCATCAGCTGTGTTAACACTACACACCAGCTGGATACTTGGTAATGTTACCAACAGCTGTGTTAACACTACACACCACCTGGACACATTGTAATGTTGCCATCAGCTGTGTTGACACTACACACAACCTGGATACTTGGTAATGTTAGCATGAGGTGTGTTAACACTACACACCACCTGGACACTTGGTAATGTTACCAGCAGCTGTGTTAACACTACACACCACCTCGACACTTGGTAATGTTACCAGCAGCTGTGTTAACACTACACACCACCTGGATACTTGGTAATGTTACCATCAACTTCAGGCTGAGGAACTGATCACCTCAAACTCCATCTGCTTTTCACTATTCTCCTGCCGGTTTCCCTGCAACTCTATAAATGTTTCTTTGTTCACGTCAAGCCATAAGAACCATTTGTTTCCACTCTCCAATCTAACACGCTCACACACACTTGCTGGAAGTCCAAGCACCTCGCACACAAAACTCCTTTACCCCCTCCCTCCCTCCAACGTTTCCTAGGCTGACCCCTACCCCACTTTCCTTCTACTAAAGATTTATACGCTTTCCAAATCATTCTATTTCGTTCCATCTTCTCTACATGTCCAAATCACCTCAACAATCCCTCCTCTGCCCATTGGATAATACTTTTAGTAACGCCGCACCTTCTTCTAATTTCTACTCAATGGATGATCTGCATTAGATTCACACCACACATTGACCTCAGACATAACATCTCAACTGCCTCCAGCCTTCTCCTTGTTGCAACATTCACAATCCATTCTTTACACCCACATAAAAGCGTTGGTATAACTATACTCTCATACATTCCCCTCTTCCCATGGATAATGTTCTTTGTTTCCACAGACTCCTCAATGCACCACTCGCTTTTTCCCAAATCAACTCTATAATTCTCCTCGTCTTTCATAGAACCATCTGCTGACACATCCAATCCCAAATATCTGAATACAATCACTTCCTCCATACTACCTCCAGTCTGATATCCGATCTTTCATTACCTCATTTTTTCTTATCAGCGGATTAATAATTGTTGACTTACAGCACATTAGATTAATTTACAAAATAAAACATTTATACAGATTTATTTTGCAGTGTACGAGCTGATAATTTCGATGTATATCTTAACGTCCGTTATCTTGTAAAAATTCAATTAAAAGGTTTTTACACTACGTATATCATTTTAATTTACACTCTCTAAGCTGGTGAACTTTCTCAGTGTTGTACCAGGCTATTTCTTGTTATTCTTCTTTATTAATGGAATAGTTGGTTAGTTCTAAATTGTTTAAGTTACAATATTGTGGTTTAGCATTTGTTGCTATAATTACAATTTCCTTGATTACAGAGGCTGAAATAATTCAAAAGTAATGTGAATTATTCATTAACTGTTCAAGCAACTTATTGTAGCTTAAATGTGTTTTCTTTTTTTTGTTTTGTAATTACTAGTAAGTTGTTAACTAACTCAGTCTGTGAATTATTCCAGCAAAAGATTTGTGAATCATTAGTGAATGCTTCCAGTTACTCTTTTATTGGTTATTTGTGTATCGCTAATGAAGTTTTGGGTAGGTATAAATTATTTCAGTCACAATAATGTGAATTAACTAGGAGTTATGTTACCAGTATTGTGGGAGAGTTGTGAAATATTTTAAATGCAGTTTAATTGGTTAATGGTGAATTGATTCAGCGTCAGTTTTTCTTGTCTGTGATTTATTTAAACAAGTATATTGAAGGTAAATTTATATTTGTCCTTGATTAAGTATTGGGAGGTTATTGTGGAATTATTCCAGCAACAGTATTGTAGGTTAACTGTTAATTTTTTGTGGTAATATTGGGAAGATTTAATCTCGTCAATAATGTTATTTGTTGGTTAGTTGTGAGCTGTTGAAGTTAGTGTATTGGGTGTGTGTTTATATTGTTCAAGTCACGTTATTGTTGACAATTTTGTGAGTTGTTCTAACCTGAGAATTGTGAGCAAGTGAACTAATCCTGGTATGGTGTTATGATTTAAATGTGTATTGTTCTAGTGAATATATTGTGAGATTACCTCGACCTGCAGCAGTGTTTGTTGTGAGTTGTTACTTATAATGAGCTGTTTGTTAGTTGTGAATTGTTCAACTCATGATGTTTTCATAGTATGTGCTGAGGGTTAGTTATGAAGTGTTCTAGTTATGACTTGTGTCAGTCACAGTATTGTGGGTTCTGAAGTGTTCTAGTTATGACTTGTGTCAGTCACAGTATTGTGGGTTCTGATGTGTTCTAGTTATGACTTGTGTCAGTCACAGTATTGTGGGTTCTGAAGTGTTCTACTTATGACTTGTGTCAGTCACAGTATTGTGGGTTCTGAAGTGTTCTAGTTATGACTTGTGTCAGTCACAGTATTGTGGGTTCTGAAGTGTTCTAGTTATGACTTGTGTCAGTCACAGTATTGTGGGTTCTGAAGTGTTCTAGTTATGACTTGTGTCAGTCACAGTATTGTGGGTTCTGATGTGTTCTAGTTATGACTTGTGTCAGTCACAGTATTGTGGGTTCTGATGTGTTCTAGTTATGACTTGTGTCAGTCACAGTATTGTGGGTTCTGATGTGTTCTAGTTATGACTTGTGTCAGTCACAGTATTGTGGGTTCTGATGTGTTCTAGTTATGAGTTGTGTCAGTCACAGTATTGTGGGTTCTGATGTGTTCTAGTTATGACTTGTGTCAGTCACAGTATTGTGGGTTCTGAAGTGTTCTAGTTATGACTTGTGTCAGTCACAGTATTGTGGGTTCTGAAGTGTTCTAGTTATGACTTGTGTCAGTCACAGTATTGTGGGTTCTGATGTGTTCTAGTTATGACTTGTGTCAGTCACAGTATTGTGGGTTCTGAAGTGTTCTAGTTATGACTTGTGTCAGTCACAGTATTGTGGGTTCTGATGTGTTCTAGTTATGACTTGTGTCAGTCACAGTATTGTGGGTTCTGATGTGTTCTAGTTATGACTTGTGTCAGTCACAGTATTGTGGGTTCTGAAGTGTTCTAGTTATGACTTGTGTCAGTCACAGTATTGTGGGTTCTGAAGTGTTCTAGTTATGACTTGTGTCAGTCACAGTATTGTGGGTTCTGAAGTGTTCTAGTTATGACTTGTGTCAGTCACAGTATTGTGGGTTCTGATGTGTTCTAGTTATGACTTGTGTCAGTCACAGTATTGTGGGTTCTGAAGTGTTCTAGTTATGACTTGTGTCAGTCACAGTATTGTGGGTTCTGAAGTGTTCTAGTTATGACTTGTGTCAGTCACAGTATTGTGGGTTCTGATGTGTTCTAGTTATGACTTGTGTCAGTCACAGTATTGTGGGTTCTGAAGTGTTCTAGTTATGACTTGCGTCAGTCACAGTATTGTGGGTTCTGATGTGTTCTAGTTATGACTTGTGTCAGTCACAGTATTGTGGGTTCTGATGTGTTCTAGTTATGACTTGTGTCAGTCACAGTATTGTGGGTTCTGATGTGTTCTAGTTATGACTTGTGTCAGTCACAGTATTGTGGGTTCTGAAGTGTTCTAGTTATGACTTGTGTCAGTCACAGTATTGTGGGTTCTGAAGTGTTCTAGTTATGACTTGTGTCAGTCACAGTATTGAGGGTTCTGATGTGTTCTAGTTATGACTTGTGTCAGTCACAGTATTGTGGGTTCTGAAGTGTTCTAGTTATGACTTGTGTCAGTCACAGTATTGTGGGTTCTGAAGTGTTCTAGTTATGACTTGTGTCAGTCACAGTATTGTGGGTTCTGATGTGTTCTAGTTATGACTTGTGTCAGTCACAGTATTGTGGGTTCTGAAGTGTTCTAGTTATGACTTGTGTCAGTCACAGTATTGTGGGTTCTGATGAGTTCTAGTTATGACTTGTGTCAGTCACAGTATTGTGGGTTCTGAAGTGTTCTAGTTATGACTTGTGTCAGTCACAGTATTGTGGGTTCTGAAGTGTTCTAGTTATGACTTGTGTCAGTCACAGTATTGAGGGTTCTGATGTGTTCTACTTATGACTTGTGTCAGTCACAGTATTGTGGGTTCTGAAGTGTTCTAGTTATGACTTGTGTCAGTCACAGTATTGTGGGTTCTGATGTGTTCTAGTTATGACTTGTGTCAGTCACAGTATTGTGGGTTCTGATGTGTTCTAGTTATGACTTGTGTCAGTCACAGTATTGTGGGTTCTGAAGTGTTCTAGTTATGACTTGTGTCAGTCACAGTATTGTGGGTTCTGAAGTGTTCTAGTTATGACTTGTGTCAGTCACAGTATTGTGGGTTCTGAAGTGTTCTAGTTATGACTTGTGTCAGTCACAGTATTGTGGGTTCTGAAGTGTTCTAGTTATGACTTGTGTCAGTCACAGTATTGTGGGTTCTGATGTGTTCTAGTTATGACTTGTGTCAGTCACAGTATTGTGGGTTCTGAAGTGTTCTAGTTATGACTTGTGTCAGTCACAGTATTGTGGGTTCTGAAGTGTTCTAGTTATGACTTGTGTCAGTCACAGTATTGTGGGTTCTGATGTGTTCTAGTTATGACTTGTGTCAGTCACAGTATTGTGGGTTCTGAAGTGTTCTAGTTATGACTTGTGTCAGTCACAGTATTGTGGGTTCTGAAGTGTTCTAGTTATGACTTGTGTCAGTCACAGTATTGTTGGTTCTGATGTGTTCTAGTTATGACTTGTGTCAGTCACAGTATTGTGGGTTCTGAAGTGTTCTAGTTATGACTTGTGTCAGTCACAGTATTGTGGGTTCTGATGTGTTCTAGATATGACTAGTGTCAGTCACAGTATTGTGGGTTCTGATGTGTTCTAGTTATGACTTGTGTCAGTCACAGTATTGTGGGTTCTGATGTGTTCTAGTTATGACTTGTGTCAGTCACAGTATTGTGGGTTCTCAAGTGTTCTAGTTATGACTTGTGTCAGTCACAGTATTGTGGGTTCTGAAGTGTTCTAGTTATGACTTGTGTCAGTCACAGTATTGTGGGTTCTGAAGTGTTCTAGTTATGACTTGTGTCAGTCACAGTATTGTGGGTTCTGATGTGTTCTAGTTATGACTTGTGTCAGTCACAGTATTGTGGGTTCTGAAGTGTTCTAGTTATGACTTGTGTCAGTCACAGTATTGTGGGTTCTGAAGTGTTCTAGTTATGACTTGTGTCAGTCACAGTATTGTGGGTTCTGATGTGTTCTAGTTATGACTTGTGTCAGTCACAGTATTGTGGGTTCTGATGTGTTCTAGTTATGACTTGTGTCAGTCACAGTATTGTGGGTTCTGATGTGTTCTAGTTATGACTTGTGTCAGTCACAGTATTGTGGGTTCTGAAGTGTTCTAGTTATGACTTGTGTCAGTCACAGTATTGTGGGTTCTGAAGTGTTCTAGTTATGACTTGTGTCAGTCACAGTATTGTGGGTTCTGAAGTGTTCTAGTTATGACTTGTGTCAGTCACAGTATTGTGGATTCTGATGTGTTCTAGTTATGACTTGTGTTAGTCACAGTATTGTGGGTTCTGATGTGTTCTAGTTATGACTTGTGTCAGTCACAGTATTGTGGGTTCTGAAGTGTTCTAGTTATGACTTGTGTCAGTCACAGTATTGTGGGTTCTGAAGTGTTCTAGTTATGACTTGTGTCAGTCACAGTACTGTGGGTTCTGATGTGTTCTAGTTATGACTTGTGTCAGTCACAGTATTGTGGGTTCTGAAATGTTCTAGTTATGACTTGTGTCAGTCACAGTATTGTGGGTTCTGATGTGTTCTAGTTATGACTTGTGTCAGTCACAGTATTGTGGGTTCTGATGTGTTCTAGTTATGACTTGAGTCAGTCACAGTATTGTGGGTTCTGAAGTGTTCTAGTTATGACTTGTGTCAGTCACAGTATTGTGGGTTCTGAAGTGTTCTAGTTATGACTTGTGTCAGTCACAGTATTGTGGGTTCTGAAGTGTTCTAGTTATGACTTGTGTCAGTCACAGTATTGTGGGTTCTGAAGTGTTCTAGTTATGACTTGTGTCAGTCACAGTATTGTGGGTTCTGAAGTGTTCTAGTTATGACTTGTGTTAGTCACAGTATTGTGGGTTCTGAAGTGTTCTAGTTATGACTTGTGTCAGTCACAGTATTGTGGGTTCTGAAGTGTTCTAGTTATGACTTGTGTCAGTCACAGTATTGTGGGTTCTGATGTGTTCTAGTTATGACTTGTGTCAGTCACAGTATTGTGGGTTCTGAAGTGTTCTAGTTATGACTTGTGTCAGTCACAGTATTGTGGGTTCTGAAGTGATGTTGTGTCTCACAGTTTGTGGGTTCTGATGTGTTCTAGTTATGACTTGTGTCAGTCACAGTATTGTGGGTTCTGATGTGTTCTAGTTATGACTTGTGTCAGTCACAGTATTGTGGGTTCTGAAGTGTTCTAGTTATGACTTGTGTCAGTCACAGTATTGTGGGTTATGATGTGTTCTAGTTATGACTTGTGTCAGTCACAGTATTGTGGGTTCTGAAGTGTTCTAGTTATGACTTGTGTCAGTCACAGTATTGTGGGTTCTGATGTGTTCTAGTTATGACTTGTGTCAGTCACAGTATTGTGGGTTCTGAAGTGTTCTAGTTATGACTTGTGTCAGTCACAGTATTGTTGGTTCTGATGTGTTCTAGTTATGACTTGTGTCAGTCACAGTATTGTGGGTTCTGATGTGTTCTAGTTATGACTTGTGTCAGTCACAGTATTGTGGGTTCTGATGTGTTCTAGTTATGACTTGTGTCAGTCACAGTATTGTGGGTTCTGAAGTGTTCTAGTTATGACTTGTGTCAGTCACAGTATTGTGGGTTCTGATGTGTTCTAGTTATGACTTGTGTCAGTCACAGTATTGTGGGTTCTGATGACTTGTGTCAGTCACAGTATTGTGTTCTGAAGTGTTCTAGTTATGACTTGTGTCAGTCACAGTATTGTGGGTTCTGATGTGTTCTAGTTATGACTTGTGTCAGTCACAGTATTGTGGGTTCTGATGTGTTCTAGTTATGACTTGTGTCAGTCACAGTATTGTGGGTTCTGATGTGTTCTAGTTATGACTTGTGTCAGTCACAGTATTGTGGGTTCTGATGTGTTCTAGTTATGACTTGTGTCAGTCACAGTATTGTGGGTTCTGATGTGTTCTAGTTATGACTTGTGTCAGTCACAGTATTGTGGGTTCTGAAGTGTTCTAGTTATGACTTGTGTCAGTCACAGTATTGTGGGTTCTGATGTGTTCTAGTTATGACTTGTGTCAGTCACAGTATTGTGGGTTCTGATGTGTTCTAGTTATGACTTGTGTCAGTCACAGTATTGTGGGTTCTGAAGTGTTCTAGTTATGACTTGTGTCAGTCACAGTATTGTGGGTTCTGATGTGTTCTAGTTATGACTTGTGTCAGTCACAGTATTGTGGGTTCTGATGTGTTCTAGTTATGACTTGTGTCAGTCACAGTATTGTGGGTTCTGAAGTGTTCTAGTTATGACTTGTGTCAGTCACAGTATTGTGGGTTCTGAAGTGTTCTAGTTATGACTTGTGTCAGTCACAGTACTGTGGGTTCTGATGTGTTCTAGTTATGACTTGTGTCAGTCACAGTATTGTGGGTTCTGAAGTGTTCTAGTTATGACTTGTGTCAGTCACAGTATTGTGGGTTCTGAAGTGTTCTAGTTATGACTTGTGTCAGTCACAGTATTGTGGGTTCTGATGTGTTCTAGTTATGACTTGTGTCAGTCACAGTATTGTGGGTTCTGATGTGTTCTAGTTATGACTTGTGTCAGTCACAGTATTGTGGGTTCTGAAGTGTTCTAGTTATGACTTGTGTCAGTCACAGTATTGTGGGTTCTGATGTGTTCTAGTTATGACTTGTGTCAGTCACAGTATTGTGGGTTCTGATGTGTTCTAGTTATGACTTGTGTCAGTCACAGTATTGTGGGTTCTGAAGTGTTCTAGTTATGACTTGTGTCAGTCACAGTATTGTGGGTTCTGAAGTGTTCTAGTTATGACTTGTGTCAGTCACAGTACTGTGGGTTCTGAAGTGTTCTAGTTATGACTTGTGTCAGTCACAGTATTGTGGGTTCTGATGTGTTCTAGTTATGACTTGTGTCAGTCACAGTATTGTGGGTTCTGAAGTGTTCTAGTTATGACTTGTGTCAGTCACAGTATTGTGGGTTCTGAAGTGTTCTAGTTATGACTTGTGTCAGTCACAGTATTGTGGGTTCTGAAGTGTTCTAGTTATGACTTGTGTCAGTCACAGTATTGTGGGTTCTGAAGTGTTCTAGTTATGACTTGTGTCAGTCACAGTATTGTGGGTTCTGATGTGTTCTAGTTATGACTTGTGTCAGTCACAGTATTGTGGGTTCTGAAGTGTTCTAGTTATGACTTGTGTCAGTCACAGTATTGTGGGTTCTGAAGTGTTCTAGTTATGACTTGTGTCAGTCACAGTATTGTGGGTTCTGATGTGTTCTAGTTATGACTTGTGTCAGTCACAGTATTGTGGGTTCTGAAGTGTTCTAGTTATGACTTGTGTCAGTCACAGTATTGTGGGTTCTGATGTGTTCTAGTTATGACTTGTGTCAGTCACAGTATTGTTGGTTCTGATGTGTTCTAGTTATGACTTGTGTCAGTCACAGTATTGTGGGTTCTGATGTGTTCTAGTTATGACTTTTGTCAGTCACAGTATTGTGGGTTAGGAATCAAAAGTTTCAACTCAAGTAATTTTTCTTTACTTGCTAGCAGTTCTGAGCTACCTGTGAACTGTTCCATCCATGGTACTGAGGGTACGTCATGAGTTGTTCCATCCATTGTACTGAGGGTACGTCATGAGTTGTTCCATCCATTGTACTGAGGGTACGTCATGAGTTGTTCCATCCATTGTACTGAGGGTACGTCATGAGTTGTTCCATCCATTGTACTGAGGGTACGTCATGAGTTGTTCCATCCATTGTACTGAGGGTACGTCATGAGTTGTTCCATCCATTGTACTGAGGGTACGTCATGAGTTGTTCCATCCATTGTACTGAGGGTACGTCATGAGTTGTTCCATCCATTGTACTGAGGGTACGTCATGAGTTGTTCCATCCATGGTACTGAGGGTACGTCATGAGTTGTTCCATCCATGGTACTGAGAGTACGTCATGAATTGTTCCATCCATAGTACTGAGGGTAACATAAGAACATAAGAAAGGAGGAACGCTGCAGGAGGCCTGCTGGCCCATACTAGGCAGGTCCTTCACAATTCATCCCACTAACAAAACATTTGCCCAACCCAATTTTCAATGCCACCCAAGAAATAAGCTCTGATGTGCAAGTCCCACTCAAATCCAACCCCTCCCACTCATGTACTTATCCAACCTAAATTTGAAACTACTCAAAGTCCCAGCCTCAATAACCCAACTAGGTAGACTGTTCC
>NC_091316.1:41667846-41704224 GCF_038502225.1 Cherax quadricarinatus | reverse complement strand
AAAGACACCAGGAACCAGACGGTAATAAAGACACCAGGAACCAGACGGTAATAAAGACACCAGGAACCAGACGGTAATAAATACACCAGGAACCAAACGGTAATAAAGACACCAGGAACCAAACGGTAATAAAGACACCAGGAACCAAACGGTAATAAAGACACCAGGAACCAGACGGTAATAAAAACACCAGGAACCAAACGGTAATAAAGACACCAGGAACCAAACGGTAATAAAGACACCAGGAAACAGACGGTAATAAAGACACCAGGAACCAAACGGTAATAAAGACACCAGGAACCAAACGGTAATAAAGACACCCAGATCCAAACGGTAATAAAGACACCAGGATCCAAACGGTAATAAAGACACCAGGAACCAAACGGTAATAAAGACACCAGGAACCAGACGGTAATAAAGACACCAGGAACCAAACTGTAATAAAGACACCAGGAACCAAACGGTAATAAAGACACCAGGAAGCAAACGGTAATAAAGACACCAGGAACCAAACGGTAATAAAGACACCAGGAAGCAGACGGTAATAAAGACTCCAGGAACCAAACGGTAATAAAGACACCAGAAACCAAACGGTAATAAAGACACCAGGAACCAAACGGTAATAAAGACACCAGGAACCAGACGGTAATAAAGACACCAGGAAACAAACGGTAATAAAGACACCAGTAACCAGACGGTAATAAAAACACCAGGAACCTAACGGTAATAAAGACACCAGGAACCAAACGGTAATAAAGACACCAGGAACTAAACGGTAATAAAGACAACAGGAACCTAACGGTAATAAAGACACCAGGAACCAAAGGGTAATAAAGACACCAGGAACCTAACGGTAATAAAGACACCAGGAACCAAACGGTAATAAAGACACCAGGAACCCAACGGTATTAAAGACACCAGGAACCTAACGGTAATAAAGACACGAGGAACCAAACAGTAATAAAGACACCAGGAACCTAACGGTAATAAAGACACCAGGAACCAAACGGTAATAAAGACACCAGGAACCAAACGGTAATAAAGACACCAGGAACCAAACGGTAATAAAGACACCAGGAACCTAACGGTAATAAAGACACCAGGAACAAAACGGTAATAAAGACACCAGGAACCAAACGGTAATAAAGACACCAGGAACCAAACGGTAATAAAGACACCAGGAACCAAACGGTAATAAAGACACCAGGAACCAAACGGTAATAAAGACACCAGGAACCAAACGGTAATAAAGACACCAGGAACCAAACGGTAATAAAGACACCAGGAACCTAACGGTAATAAAGACACCAGGAACGAAACGGTAATAAAGATACCAGTGATCCAATATGAAAACTTTGCTAAGTCAGCATTCTGTAAAGTTGCTATACTAACATATAAAGTTGCTATACTAACATATCAAGCTGCTATACTAACTTATAAAGCTGCTATGCTAAAATATAAAGTTGCTATACTAACATATAAAGTTGCTATACTAACATATAAAGTTGCTATACTAACATATAAAGTTGCTATACTAACATATAAAGTTGCTATACTAACATATAAAGTTGCTATACTAACATATAAAGCTCCTATACTAACATATAAAGTTGCTATACTAACATATAAAGTTGCTATACTAACATATAAAGTTGCTATACTAACATATAAAGTTGCTATACTAACATATAAAGTTGCTATACTAACATATAAAGTTGCTATACTAACATATAAAGTTGCTATACTAACATATAAAGTTGCTATACTAACATATAAAGCTGCTATACTAACATATAAAGTTGCTATACTAACATATAAAGCTGCTATACTAACATATAAAGTTGCTATACTAACATATAAAGTTGCTATACTAACATATAAAGCTGCTATACTAACATATAAAGTTGCTATACTAACATATAAAGTTGCTATACTAACATATAAAGTTGCTATACTAACATATAAAGTTGCTATACTAACTAATAAAGCTGCTATACTAACATATAAAGCTGCTATACTAACATGTAAAGTTGCTATACTAACATATAAAGTTGCTATACTAACATATAAAGTTGCTATACTTACATACAAAGTTGCTATACTAACATATAAAGCTGCTATACTAACATATAAAGCTGCTATACTAACATATAAAGTTGCTATACTAACATATAAAGCTGCTATACTAACATATAAAGTTGCTATACTAACTTATAAAGCTGCTATACTAACATATAAAGTTGCTATACTAACATATAAAGTTGCTATACTAACATATAAAGTTGCTATACTAACTTATAAAGCTGCTATACTACCATATAAAGTTGCTATACTAACTTATAAAGCTGCTATACTAACATATAAAGTTGCTATACTAACATATAAAGTTGCTATACTAACATATAAAGTTGCTATACTAACATATAAAGCTGCTATACTAACTTATAAAGTTGCTATACTAACATATAAAGTTGCTATACTAACATATAAAGTTGCTATACTAACTTATAAAGTTGCTATACTAACATATAAAGTTGCTATACTAACATATAAAGTTGCTATACTAACATATAAAGTTGCTATACTAACATATAAAGTTGCTATACTAACATATAAAGTTGCTATACTAACATATAAAGTTTCTATACTAACATATAAAGCTACTATACTAACATATAAAGCTGCTATACTAACTTATAAAGTTGCTATACTAACATATAAAGTTGCTATACTAACATATAAAGTTGCTATACTAACATATAAAGTTGCTATACTAACATATAAAGTTGCTATACTAACATATAAAGTTGCTATACTAACATATAAAGCTGCTATACTAACTTATAAAGTTGCTATACTAACATATAAAGTTGCTATACTAACATATAAAGCTACTATACTAACATATAAAGCTGCTATACTAACTTTTAAAGTTGCTATACTAACATATAAAGCTGCTATACTAACTTATAAAGTTGCTATACTAACATATAAAGCTACTATACTAACATATAAAGCTGCTATACTAACTTATAAAGTTGCTATACTAACATATAAAGCTGCTATACTAACTTATAAAGTTGCTATACTAACACATAAAGCTACTATACTAACTTATAAAGCTGCTATACTAACTTATAAAGTTGCTATACTAACTTATAAAGTTGCTATACTAACTTATAAAGCTGCTATACTAACATATAAAGTTGCTATACTAACATATAAAGCTGCTATACTAACATATAAAGTTGCTATACTAACTTATAAAGCTGCTATACTAACATATAAAGCTACTGTACTAACATATAAAGCTGTTATACTAACATATAAAGCTGCTATACTAACATATGAAGCTGCTATACTAACATATAAAGCTGCTATACTAAGATATAAAGCTGCTATACTAATATATAAAGTTGCTATACTAACATATAAAGTTGCTATACTAACATATAAAGCTACTATACTAACATATAAAGCTACTATACTAACATATAAAGCTACTATACTAACATATAAAGCTACTATACTAACTTATAAAGTTGCTATACTAACATATAAAGCTGCTATACTAACTTATAAAGTTGCTATACTAACATATAAAGCTACTATACTAACATGTAAAGCTGCTATACTAACTTATAAAGTTGCTATACTAACATATAAAGCTACTATACTAACATATAAAGCTTCTATACTAACTTATAAAGTTGCTATACTAACATATAAAGCTGCTATACTAACTTATAAAGTTGCTATACTAACATATAAAGCTACTATACTAACATATAAAGCTACTATACTAACATATAAAGCTACTATACTAACTTATAAAGTTGCTATACTAACATATAAAGCTGCTATACTAACTTATAAAGTTGCTATACTAACATATAAAGCTACTATTCTAACATATAAAGCTACTATACTAACATATAAAGCTACTATACTAACTTATAAAGTTGCTATACTAACATATAAAGCTACTATACTAACATATAAAGTTGCTATACTAACATATAAAGCTACTATACTAACATATAAAGCTACTATACTAACATATAAAGCTACTATACTAACTTATAAAGTTGCTATACTAACATATAAAGCTACTATACTAACATATAAAGCTGCTATACTAACTTATAAAGTTGCTATACTAACATATAAAGCTACTATACTAACATATAAAGCTACTATACTAACATATAAAGCTACTATACTAACTTATAAAGTTGCTATACTAACATATAAAGCTGCTATACTAACTTATAAAGTTGCTATACTAACATATAAAGCTACTATACTAACATATAAAGCTACTATACTAACATATAAAGCTACTATACTAACTTATAAAGTTGCTATACTAACATATAAAGCTACTATACTAACTTATAAAGCTACTATACTAACATATAAAGCTGCTATACTAACTTATAAAGTTGCTATACTAACATATAAAGCTACTATACTAACATATAAAGCTACTATACTAACATATAAAGCTACTATACTAACATATAAAGCTACTATAGTAACATATAAAGCTACTATACTAACATATAAAGCTACTATACTAACATATAAAGCTACTATACTAACATATAAAGCTACTATACTAACATATAAAGCTACTATACTAACATATAAAGCTACTATACTAAGATATAAAGCTACTATACTAACATATAAAGCTACTATACTAACATATAAAGCTGCTATACTAACATATAAAGCTACTATACTAACATATAAAGCTACTATACTAACATATAAAGCTACTATACTAACATATAAAGCTACTATACTAACATATAAAGCTACTATACTAACATATAAAGCTACTATACTAACATATAAAGCTGCTATACTAACATATAAAGCTACTATACTAACATATAAAGCTACTATACTAACATATAAAGCTACTATACTAACATATAAAGCTACTATACTAACATATAAAGCTACTATACTAGCATATAAAGCTACTATACTAACATATAAAGCTACTATACTAACATATAAAGCTACTATACTAACATATAAAGCTGCTATACTAACATATAAATCTGCTATACTAACATATAAAGCTACTATACTAACATATAAAACTAGTATACTAACATATAAAGCTACTATACTAACATATAAAGCTACTATACTAACATATAAAGCTACTATACTAACATATAAAGCTACTATACTAACATATAAAGCTACTATACTAACATATAAAGTTGCTATACTAACATATAAAGCTGCTATACTAACATATAAAGTTGCTATACTAACATATAAAGTTGCTATACTAACATATAAAGCTGCTATACTAACATATAAAGTTGCTATACTAACATATAAAGCTGCTATACTAACATATAAAGTTGCTATACTAACATATAAAGCTGCTATACTAACATATAAAGTTGCTATACTAACATATAAAGTTGCTATACTAACATATAAAGCTACTATACTAACATATAAAGCTGCTATACTAACATATAAAGCTGCTATACTAACATATAAAGTTGCTATACTAACATATAAAGCTACTATACTAACATATAAAGCTGCTATACTAACATATAAAGTTGCTATACTAACATATAAAGTTGCTATACTAACATATAAAGCTGATATACTAACATATAAAGTTGCTATACTAACATATAAAGTTGCTATACTAACATATAAAGTTGCTATACTAACATATAAAGTTTCTATACTAACATATAAAGCTACTATACTAACATATAAAGCTGCTATACTAACTTATAAAGTTGCTATACTAACATATAAAGTTGCTATACTAACATATAAAGTTGCTATACTAACATATAAAGTTGCTATACTAACATATAAAGTTTCTATACTAACATATAAAGCTACTATACTAACATATAAAGCTGCTATACTAACTTATAAAGTTGCTATACTAACATATAAAGCTACTATACTAACATATAAAGCTGCTATACTAACTTATAAAGTTGCTATACTAACATATAAAGCTGCTATACTAACTTATAGAGTTGCTATACTAACATATAAAGCTACTATACTAACATATAAAGCTGCTATACTAACTTATAAAGTTGCTATACTAATATATAAAGCTGCTATACTAACTTATAAAGTTGATATACTAACATATAAAGCTAATATACTAACATATAAAGCTACTATACTAACATATAAAGCTACTATACTAACTTATAAAGTTGCTATACTAACATATAAAGCTACTATACTAACATATAAAGCTGCTATACTAACTTATAAAGTTGCTATACTAACATATAAAGCTGCTATACTAAATTATAAAGTTGCTATACTAACATATAAAGCTACTATACTAACATATAAAGCTACTATACTAACATATAAAGCTACTATACTAACTTATAAAGTTGCTATACTAACATATAAAGCTGCTATACTAACTTATAAAGTTGCTATACTAACATATAAAGCTACTATACTAACATATAAAGCTGCTATACTAACTTATAAAGTTGCTATACTAACATATAAAGCTACTATACTAACATATAAAGCTACTATACTAACATATAAAGCTACTATACTAACTTATAAAGTTGCTATACTAACATATAAAGCTGCTATACTAACTTATAAAGTTGCTATACTAACATATAAAGCTACTATACTAACATATAAAGCTGCTATACTAACTTATAAAGTTGCTATACTAACATATAAAGCTACTATACTAACATATAAAGCTACTATACTAACATATAAAGCTACTATACTAACTTATAAAGTTGCTATACTAACATATAAAGCTGCTATACTAACTTATAAAGTTGCTATACTAACATATAAAGCTGCTATACTAACATATAAAGTTGCTATACTAACATATAAAGCTGCTATACTAACATATAAAGTTGCTATACTAACATATAAAGCTGCTATACTAACATATAAAGTTGCTATACTAACATATAAAGTTGCTATACTAACATATAAAGCTGCTATACTAACATATAAAGCTATTATACTAACATATAAAGCTACTATACTAACATATAAAGCTACTATACTAACATATAAAGCTACTATACTAACATATAAAGCTACTATACTAACATATAAAGCTACTATACTAACATATAAAGCTACTATACTAACATATAAAGCTACTATACTAACATATAAAGCTACTATACTAACATATAAAGCTACTATACTAACATATAAAGCTACTATACTAACATATAAAGCTACTATACTAACATATAAAGCTACTATACTAACATATAAAGCTACTATACTAACATATAAAGCTGCTATACTAACATATAAAGCTGCTATACTAACATATAAAGCTACTATACTAACATATAAAGCTACTATACTAACATATAAAGCTACTATACTAACATATAAAGCTACTATACTAACATATAAAGCTACTATACTAACATATAAAGCTACTATACTAACATATAAAGCTACTATACTAACATATAAAGCTACTATACTAACATATAAAGCTACTATACTAACATATAAAGTTGCTATACTAACATATAAAGCTGCTATACTAACATATAAAGTTGCTATACTAACATATAAAGTTGCTATACTAACATATAAAGCTGCTATACTAGCATATAAAGTTGCTATACTAACATATAAAGCTGCTATACTAACATATAAAGTTGCTATACTAACATATAAAGTTGCTATACTAACATATAAAGTTGCTATACTAACATATAAAGCTGCTATACTAACATATAAAGTTGCTATACTAACATATAAAGTTGCTATACTAACATATAAAGTTGCTATACTAACATATAAAGCTGCTATACTAACATATAAAGTTGCTATACTAACATATAAAGTTGCTATACTAACATATAAAGTTGCTATACTAACATATAAAGCTGCTATACTAGCATATAAAGTTGCTATACTAACATATAAAGCTGCTATACTAACATATAAAGTTGCTATACTAACATATAAAGCTGCTATACTAACATATAAAGTTGCTATACTAACATATAAAGTTGCTATACTAGCATATAAAGTTGCTATACTAACATATAAAGCTGCTATACTAACATATAAAGTTGCTATACTAGCATATAAAGTTGCTATACTAACATATAAAGCTGCTATACTAACATATAAAGTTGCTATACTAACATATAAAGTTGCTATACTAACATATAAAGTTGCTATACTAACATATAAAGCTGCTATACTAGCATATAAAGTTGCTATACTAACATATAAAGCTGCTATACTAACATATAAAGTTGCTATACTAACATATAAAGTTGCTATACTAACATATAAAGCTGCTATACTAACATATAAAGTTGCTATACTAACATGTAAAGTTGCTATAGATGAAAATTTTGGACATTTTAAAAGTTTCCAGAGCACGAGGTAAACTTTGCAACATAATATATGTTACGGTAAACTTTGCAACATAATATATGTTACGGTAAACTTTGCAACATAATATATGTTAAATTAAACTTTGCAACATAATATATGTTACGGTAAACTTTGCAACATAATATATGTTACGGTAAACTTTGCAACATAATATATGTTACGGTAAACTTTGCAACATAATATATGTTACGGTAAACTTTGCAACATAATATATGTTACGGTAAACTTTGCAACATAATATATGTTACGGTAAACTTTGCAACATAATATATTTTATTGCAACTTTCTCGTAAACTTAGTTTTGGATTATCATTTAATTAATTCTGGAATTTATTTAAACATTAACGTGTAATGATATGCATTCACTGGCATGTAATATATACAGCTGTATTAATTCTCTCTCTCTTTCTCACCCTCTCTCTCTCACCCTCTCTCTCTCACCCTCTCTCTCTCACCCTCTCTCACCCTCTCTCTCCCTCTCTCACCCTCTCTCTCTCTCCCTGTCCCCCCCCTCTCTCTCTCTCTCTCCCTCTCTCTCTCCCTCTCTCTCTCCTTCCCTCCTCTCTCTCTCTCACACACACACACACACACACAAACAAAATTCACGGAAACAATAACAAATGCAATCTTCCCACCGGGATATCAGATCCTGAGGAAAGATAGGAGCAGAGGGGGAGGAGGGGTTGCACTTCTCATCTAAAACCGATGGGGATTTGAGGAAATGGAAGGAGTGAACGAGATTGGAGAAAGGGATTACAGTCTGGGGAACATAAGTCAGTCATTGAAGTGATGTATAACCCACCACAGAATTGCAGGAGGCCAAAAGAGGAATAAGAAGAGAGCAACAGAGCAATGGTGGACACACTGGCTGAGGTGGCAAAAAAAGCTCACTCGAGCAGAGCAAAGTTATTGGTTATGGGTGATTTCAACCACAAGGAGATCGACTGGGAAAGCCTGGAGCTACATGGGGGTCCCGAACCATGGAGAGCCAAGATGGTGGATGTGATACTGGAAAACCTCATGCATCAATATGTTAGGGACACTACCAGAGAGAGAAAGAGGGGAGGACGAACCAGCAAGACTAGATCTCGTGTTCACCCTGATCAACTTGGACATTGAGGACATGACATACGAGAGGCCCCTTGGAGCTAGTGATCACGTGGTTTTTGAGTTTTGAATACATAGTAGAGCTACAAGTGGAGAGGGTAGCAGGAGTTGAATGGGAAAAACCGAACTATAAAAGGGGGCACTACACAGGTATGAAGAGCTTCCTGCATGAAGTTCAGTTGGACAGAGAATGGGTAGGAAAGTCAGTAAACGAGATGATGTAATACGTAACGACAAAATGCAAGGAGGCAGGAGGAAAGATTGGTTCACAAGGGTAATAGAAATAATGGGAAGACAAGAATGAGCCCTTGGTTTACCCGAAGGTGTAAGGAAGCAAAAACTAAGCACCCTAGAGAATGGAAAGGTACAGAAGTCAAAGGACCCAAGAAAATAAGGAGATTAGTCGAAGAGCCAGAAACGAGTATGCACAAGTAAGGAGGGAGGCCCAGCGACAGTTCGAAAACAACATATTATCGAAAGTCAAGTCTAACCCGAAACTGCTGTATAGCCACATTAGGAGGAAGACAACAGTCAAAGACCAGGTGATCAGGCTGAGGAAAGGTGGTGGGGAAGTCACAAGAAACGATCAAGAGGTATGTGAGGAGCTCAACACGAGATTTAAGGAAGTATTTACAGTGGAGACAAGAAGGACTCTGTGAAGACAGAACAGAGGGGGACACCAACAATGAATATACTAACAAGTGTTGGATGAAATACACACAACTGAGGAGGAGGTGAAGAAGCTGCTAAGTGATATTGATACGTCAAAGGTGGTGGGACCTGATAACATCTCTCCGTGGGTCCTTAGAAAGGAAGCAGAGACCCTGTGTGTGTGTGTCACTAACCACAGTTTTCAACACATCAAATGCACACATTCTTGCTCTTTTTCTATTTCTTTTAAATCATGCGGAAAGGCACTTGAAAGCAGGCAAGCCAAACTTCACGGAGACATACAGCCACACACACACACGCACCTACAGCCACACACACACACACACACGCACCTACAGTCACACTCACACACAGAGACGCACATACCAGGAAATGCATGCGGAATGTTATGTAATTATAATATGTACCATGTATTTATTTATGTTCCATAGCTCCATGAAGCCTTCGACTCTCCATACCCTTGTTTATATTAAGCTTCATGAAGCCTTCGACTCTCCATACCCTGGCTTATATTAAGCTTCATGAAGCTTTCGACTCTCATTCGACATTTATTAAATAAAGCTTCCACCTTGGAAAATCAGGAGAGGATACATAAGCTAAATGGAGAAGCTTAAGAGACAACTGAAACAGCGGTTGGTTTCAACAACGGAGGCCTGAAGAACACTGGAGGCCTGAAGAACACTGGAGAGAGGCCTGAAGAACACTGGTGGCCTGAAGAACACTGGAGAGAGTCCTGAAGAACACTGGAGGCCTGAAGAACACTGGAGAGAGGCCTGAAGAACACTGGAGGCCTGAAGAACACTGGAGAGAGGCCTGAAGAACACTGGAGAGAGCCCTGAAGAACACTGGTGGCCTGAAGAACACTGGAGAGAGTCCTGAAGAACACTGGTGGCCTGAAGAACACTGGAGAGAGTCCTGAAGAACACTGGTGGCCTGAAGAACACTGGTGGCCTGAAGAGCACTGGAGAGAGCCCTGAAGAACACTGGTGGCCTGAAGAACACTGGAGAGAGGTCTGAAGAACACTGGTGGCCTGAAGAACACTGGAGAGAGGCCTGAAGAACACTGGTGGCCTGAAGAACACTGGGGAGAAGCCTCAAGAACACTGAAGAGAGGTTTGAACACTGGAGGCCTGACGAACACTGGAGAGAGGCCTGAAGAACACTGGAGATAAGTCTGAAGAACACTCGAGAGAGGCTTGAACACTGGAGAGAGGCATGAAGAACACTGGAGGCCTGAAAAACTCTGGAGAGAGGCCTGAAGAACACTGGAGGCTTGAAGAACACTGGATAAAGGCCTGAAGAATACTGGATGGAGGCTTGAAGAACACTGGATAAAGGCCTGAAGAACACTGGAGAGATGCCTGAACAACACTGGAGGCTTGAAGAACACTGGAGAGAGGCTTGAAGAACACTGGAGAGAGGCTTGAAGAACACTGGAGAGAGGCCTGAAGAACACTGGAGAGAGGCTTGAAGAACACTGGAGAGAGGCCTGAAGAACACTGGAGAGAGGCCTGAAGAACACTGGAGAGAGGCCTGAAGAACACTGGAGAGAGGCCTGAAGAACACTGGAGAGAGGCCTGAAGAACACTGGAGAGAGGCCTGAAGAACACTGGAGAGAGGCCTGAAGAACACTGGAGAGAGGCCTGAAGAACACTGGAGAGAGGCTTCAGCAACAGCAAGGAATGAGAGGCCGAGAGAGCGATTAGCTGAAGTGATAGCAAGCAAAGATTTACTGAATATGGAAATTGCAAACAA
Organism: Cherax quadricarinatus; assembly: GCF_038502225.1. Lineage (NCBI taxonomy): Eukaryota > Metazoa > Arthropoda > Malacostraca > Decapoda > Parastacidae > Cherax > Cherax quadricarinatus. The sequence goes on along the minus strand of NC_091316.1, from coordinate 41,692,236 downwards.
CGAGAGGCTTCAGGGATATCGAGGAGAGGCTTCAGAAACGATGAGAGGTTTCAGAGAGCGAGATGGTTTAAGGAGGGCGAGAGTCGACGTTAAAAAGACAGAAATAAGGCATGAAGAGTGATAAGGAAACATTCTGAAATATTAAAAGACATTTAATAACAATTGTAAGTGATTTCTGGGACGACAGATTTTTGTACGGCGAGCAGAAGCTTCAGAAATGACGAGAAAAAGCTTCAGGGGCATTCAGGAGACGCTTCAGGGGCATTCAGGAGACGCTTCAGAGGCATTCAGGAGACGCTTCAGGGGCATTCAGGAGACGCTTCAGGGGCATTCAGGAGACGCTTCAGGGGCATTCAGGAGACGCTTCTGGGGCATTCAGGAGACGCTTCAGGGGCATTCATGAGACGTTTCAGGGGCATTCAGGAGACGCTTCTGGGGCATTCAGGAGACGCTTCAGGGGCATTCAAAAGACGCTTCAGGGGCATTCAGGAGGCGCTTCAGGGGCATTCAGGAGACGCTTCAGGGGCATTCAGGGGACGCTTCAGGGGCATTCAGGAGACGCTTCACGGGCATTCAGGAGACGCTTCAGGGGCATTAAGGAGACGCTTCAGGGGCATTCAGGAGACGCTTCAGGGGCATTCAGGGGACGCTTCAGGGGCATTCAGGGGACGCTTCAGGGGCATTCAGGAGACGCTTCAGGGGCATTCAGGAGACGCTTCAGGGGCATTCAGGAGACGCTTCAGGGGCATTCAGGAGACGCTTCAGGGGCATTCAGGAGACGCTTCAGGGGCATTCAGGAGACGCTTCACGGGCATTCAGGGGACGCTTCAGGGGCATTCAGGGGACGCTTCAGGGGCATTCAGGAGACGCTTCAGGGGCATTCAGGAGACGCTTCAGGGGCATTCAGGAGACGCTTCACGGGCATTCAGGGGACGCTTCAGGGGCATTCAGGGGACGCTTCAGGGGCATTCAGGGGACGCTTCAGGGACATTCAGGAGACGCTTCAGGGGCATTCAAGGGACGCTTCAGGGGCATTCAGGAGACGCTTCAGGTAATATAACGAGAACCTCCAGGGATTACAGGGATAAATTTCAATGGCTGCGAGAGGCTTGAGGAACATTCCAGGAATGTTCCAGCATCAGATCTTGATTTGTGGGGAAGAAAATGACGTCGCTAAAGTTTTGCATTTAATATATTGTTTATTAACGTTTTTGTAAAAGAATGAACAAGATTTATTTTTTCCAAAAGAATGTATATAATACACACACACACACACACACACACACACACACACACACACACACACACACACACACACACACACACACAGCCAAGCACGTAAAGAAACTAGAGAAAGTGCAAAGGTTTGCAACAAGACTAGTCCCAGAGCTAAGAGGTATGTCCTACGAGGAGAGGTTAAGGGAAATCAACCTGACGACACTGGAGGACAGGAGAGATAGGGGGGACATGATAACGACATACAAAATACTGAGAGGAATTGACAAGGTGGACAAAGACAGGATGTTCCAGAGATTGGACACAGTAACAAGGGGACACAGTTGGAAGCTGAAGACACAGATGAATCACATGGATGTTAGGAAGTATTTCTTCAGCCACAGAGTAGTCAGTAAGTGGAATAGTTTGGGAAGTGATGTAGTGGAGGCAGGATCCATACATAACTTTAAGCAGAGGTATGATAAAGCTCACGGCTCAGGGAGAGTGACCTAGTAGCGATCAGTGAAGTGGCGGGGCCAGGAGCTCGGACTCGACCCCCGCAACCTCCACTAGGTGAGTACACACACAAACACACGATATGATAAAGCTCATTGAGCAGTTGGTGGACCTAGTAACGACCAGCGAAGAGGCGGGGCCAGGAGCTGTGACTCGATCTCTGCAACCACAGATGGGTAAGTATACAAACACACATACACACAAACTCTCACCCAGACCCACTTTCTCACGCAGGAGCTAGGACTCGACCTCTACAACCACAAATAGGTGAGTACACACACCCACAGGCACAGAAACACACAAGAAGACAGCGATTGAAATTATGGAGTAGGTAGGTGATAGTGGCGGGAGGCAGAGGAGAAATTCCTACCCAGAAGCAGAAGAAGCGCAGGCAAGAGCAGAATTATCCCCCCCCTCCACATGGTTCACCCAGAGCCAGGGAGGCAAAATGTTTAAGTGTAGCATCAAGGGAGAAATGTAGGAACAAGGAGCGTAGGATAATATACATACAAGCAGAGTCAGAATCGAAAAGAGCGAGATGAGAAGGAAGGATGAACGATAATTTGAGAATAACGGCTATGAAGGCCCAGGTAATAACGCTGTAGAAATATGGAAGGAGGGGACCTGCCTCGGACTTATTATTATTTTTGTTATTATTAGCATGGGGAGCGCTTAACCTGTAGGGATTATACAGCTTCTGTGGAGGAGGAGCGGGGTGGAAAGTATTCAGACTCAATTCAGGGAACCAGAGCACATATTCAATTCCCTAGATCAAGATCCCCTCACCAGCCCCAAGGAACCTTCCTTGAAAGGAACAAGACATCTAGAAATGACTACAGAGTCTGTGAGGAGCTGAATGAAAAAAAAAATGGGGAGCTTTTTACAATTCAATCATGAAGAATTACAGAGTCAATACAACCAGCGGGAGGTGAGGTGACCATATTGCTGAGAGCTACATATCTGGCAGGCAGGGAGACTAGACATCTCTCCCTGGATACTGAGAGCTACATATCTGGCAGGCAGGGAGACTAGACATCTCTCCCTGGGTACTGAGAGCTACATATCTGGCAGGCAGGGAGACTAGACATCTCTCCCTGGGTACTGAGAGCTACATATCTGGCAGGCAGGGAGACTAGACATCTCTCCCTGGGTACTGAGAGCTACATATCTGGCAGGCAGGGAGACTAGACATCTCTCCCTGGGTACTGAGAGCTACATATCTGGCAGGCAGGGAGACTAGACATCTCTCCCTGGGTACTGAGAGCTACATATCTGGGAGGCAGGGAGACTAGACATCTCTCCCTGGGTACTGAGAGCTACATATCTGGAAGGCAGGGAGACGAGACATCTCTCCCTGGGTACTGAGAGCTACATATCTGGAAGGCAGGGAGATGAGACATCTCTCCCTGGGTACTGAGAGCTACATATCTGGAAGGCAGGGAGACTAGACATCTCTCCCTGGGTACTGAGAGCTACATATCTGGCAGGCAGGGAGACTAGACATCTCTCCCTGGGTACTGAGAGCTACATATCTGGCAGGCAGGGAGACTAGACATCTCTCCCTGGGTACTGAGAGCTACATATCTGGCAGGCAGGGAGACTAGACATCTCTCCCTGGGTACTGAGAGCTACATAACTGGCAGGCAGGGAGACTAGACATCTCTCCCTGGGTACTGAGAGCTACATATCTGGAAGGCAGGGAGACTAGACATCTCTCCCTGGGTACTGAGAGCTACATAACTGGCAGGCAGGGAGACTAGACATCTCTCCCTGGGTACTGAGAGCTACATATCTGGCAGGCAGGGAGACTAGACATCTCTCCCTGGGTACTGAGAGCTACATATCTGGGAGGCAGGGAGACTAGACATCTCTCCCTGGGTACTGAGAGCTACATATCTGGAAGGCAGGGAGACGAGACATCTCTCCCTGGGTACTGAGAGCTACATATCTGGAAGGCAGGGAGACGAGACATCTCTCCCTGGGTACTGAGAGCTACATATCAGGAAGGCAGGGAGACGAGACATCTCTCCCTGGGTACTGAGAGCTACATATCTGGAAGGCAGGGAGACGAGACATCTCTCCCTGGGTACTGAGAGCTACATATCTGGAAGGCAGGGAGACTAGACATCTCTCCCTGGGTACTGAGAGCTACATATCTGGAAGGCAGGGAGACGAGACATCTCTCCCTGGGTACTTAGAGCTACATATCTGGGAGGCAGGGAGACTAGACATCTCTCCCTGGGTACTGAGAGCTACATAACTGGCAGGCAGGGAGACTAGACATCTCTCCCTGGGTACTGAGAGCTACATATCTGGCAGGCAGGGAGACTAGACATCTCTCCCTGGGTACTGAGAGCTACATATCTGGCAGGCAGGGAGACTAGACATCTCTCCCTGGATACTGAGAGCTACATATCTGGAAGGCAGGGAGACGAGACATCTCTCCCTGGGTACTTAGAGCTACATATCTGGGAGGCAGGGAGACTAGACATCTCTCCCTGGGTACTGAGAGCTACATAACTGGCAGGCAGGGAGACTAGACATCTCTCCCTGGGAACTGAGAGCTACATAACTGGCAGGCAGGGAGACTAGACATCTCTCCCTGGGTGCTGAGAGCTACATATCTGGAAGGCAGGGAGACTAGACATCTCTCCCTGGGTACTGAGAGCTACATATCTGGAAGGCAGGGAGACTAGACATCTCTCCCTGGGTACTGAGAGCTACATATCTGGAAGGCAGGGAGACTAGACATCTCTCCCTGGGTACTGAGAGCTACATATCTGGAAGGCAGGGAGACTAGACATCTCTCCCTGGGTTCTGAGAGCTACATATCTGGAAGGCAGGGAGACTAGACATCTCTCCCTGGGTACTGAGAGCTACATATCTGGAAGGCAGGGAGACTAGACATCTCTCCCTGGGTACTGAGAGCTACATATCTGGAAGGCAGGGAGACTAGACATCTCTCCCTGGGTACTTAGAGCTACATATCTGGAAGGCAGGGAGACTAGACATCTCTCCCTGGGTACTTAGAGCTACATATCTGGAAGGCAGGGAGACTAGACATCTCTCCCTGGGTACTGACAGCTACATATCTGGAAGGCAGGGAGAATAGACATCTCTCCCTGGGTACTGAGAGCTACATATCTGGAAGGCAGGGAGACTAGACACCTCTCCCTGGGTACTTAGAGCTACATATCTGGAAGGCAGGGAGACTAGACATCTCTCCCTGCGTACTTAGAGCAACATATCTGGAAGGCAGGGAGACTAGACTTCTCTCCCTGGGTACTTAGAGCTACATATCTGGAAGGCAGGGAGACTAGACATCTCTCCCTGGGTACTGAGAGCTACATATCTGGAAGGCAGGGAGACTAGACATCTCTCCCTGGGTACTTAGAGCTACATATCTGGAAGGCAGGGAGACTAGACATCTCTCCCTGGGTACTGAGAGCTACATATCTGGAAGGCAGGGAGACTAGACATCTCTCCCTGGGTACTGACAGCTACATATCTGGAAGGCAGGGAGAATAGACATCTCTCCCTGGGTACTGAGAGCTACATATCTGGAAGGCAGGGAGACTAGACATCTCTCCCTGGGTACTGAGAGCTACATATCTGGAAGGCAGGGAGACTAGACATCTCTCCCTGGGTACTGAGAGCTACATATCTGGAAGGCAGGGAGACTAGACATCTCTCCCTGGGTACTGAGAGCTACATATCTGGAAGGCAGGGAGACTAGACATCTCTCCCTGGGTACTGAGAGCTACATATCTGGAAGGCAGGGAGACTAGACATCTCTCCCTGGGTACTTAGAGCTACATATCTGGGAGGCAGGGAGACTAGACATCTCTCCCTGGGTACTGAGAGCTACATATCTGGAAGGCAGGGAGATTAGACACCTCTCCCTGCGTACTGAGAGCTACATATCTGGGAGGCAGGGAGATTAGACAACTCTCCCTGCGTACTGAGAGCTACATATCTGGGAGGCAGGGAGATTAGACAACTCTCCCTGCGTACTGAGAGCTACATATCTGGGAGGCAGGGAGACTAGAAGACATCTCTCCCTGCGTACTGAGACTTACATATCTGGAAGGCAGGGAGATTAGACACCTCTCTCTGCGTACTGAGAGCTACATATCTGGGAGGCAGGGAGACTAGACAACTCTCCCTGCGTACTGAGAGCTACATATCTGGGAGGCAGGGAGACTAGACATCTCTCCCTGGATACTGAGAACTACATATCTGGGAGGCAGGGAGTCTAGACAGCATCTCTCCGTGGGTTCTGAGAGCTACATATCTGGCAGGCAGGGAGACTAGGCAACATCTCTCCGTGGGTTCTGAGAGCTACATATCTGGCAGGCAGGGAGACTAGACGACATCTCTCCCTGGATTCTGAGAGCTTCATATTTGGCAGGCAGGGAGACTAAACATTTCTCTCTGGGATCTTAGAGCTACATATCTGGCAGGTAGGGAGACTAGGCAACATCTCTTCCTGGGTTCTGAGAGCTACATATTTAGCAGGCAGGGAGACTAGACATCTCTCCCTGGGTACTGAGAGCTACATATCTGGAAAACAGGGAGACTAGAAAACATCTCTCCGTGGGTTCTGAGAGCTACATATCTCGAAGGCAGGGAGAGTAGACAACATCTCTCCGTGGGTTTTGAGAGGTAGATATCTGGAATGCAGGGAGAGTAGATGACATCTCTCCGTGGGTTCTGAGAACTACATATCTCGAAGGCAGGGAGAGTAGACATCTCTCCGTGGGTTCTGAGAGCTACATATCTCGAAGGCAGGGAGAGTAGACGACTTCACTTCGTCGGTTCTGAGTGCTACATTTCTGGAAAGCAGGGAGACTAGAAAACATCTCCCCGTGGGTTCTGAGAGCTTCATATCTGGTAGGCAGGGAGACTAGACAACATCTCTCCGTGGGTTCTGAGAGCTACAAATCTGAAAAGCAGGGAGACTGGACATCATCTCTCCGTGGATTCTGAGAGGTACATATCTGGAAAGCAGGGAGACTAGACAACATCTCTCCGTGGGTTCTAAGAGCTACATATCTGGAAAGCAGGGAGACTAGACAACATCTCTCCGTGCGTTCTGAGAGCTACATATCTGGAAAGCAGAGAGACTAGACATCTCTCCGTGGGTTCTGAGAGTTACATATCTGGAAGGCAGGGAGACTAGACAATATCTCTCCGTGGGTTCTGAGAGGTGCATATCTAGAAAGCAGGGAGACTAGACAACATCTCTCCGTTGGTTCTGAGAGTTAAATATCTGGATGGCAGGGAGACTGGACAACGTCTCTCCCTGGGTACTGAGAGCTTCATATCTGGAAGGCAGAGAGAGTAGACGACTTCTCTCCGTGGGTTCTGAGAGCTACATATCTCGAAGGCAGGGAGGCTAGACAACATCTCTCCGTGGGTTCTGAGAGCTACATATCTGGAAAACAGGGAGGCTAGACATCTCTACGTTTGTTCTGAGAGCTACCTATTTGGAAAGCAGGGAGACTAGACGATATCTCTTCGTGGGTTCTGAGAGCTACATATCTGGAATGCAGGGAGAGTAGACGACATCTCTCCTTGGGTTCTGAGAGCTTCATATCTGGAAAGCAGGGAGACTAGACAACATCTCTACGTGGGTTCTGAGAGCTACATATCTCGAAGGCAGGGAGAGTAGACGTCATCTCTCCGTCGGTTCTGAGAGCTACATTCCTGGAAAGCAGGGAGACTAGAAAACATCTCCCAGTGGGTTCTTAGAGCTTCATACCTTCCAGGCAGGGAGACTAGACGACATCTCTCCGTGGGTTCTGAGAGCTACATATCTGGGAAACAGGGAGACTGGACATCTCTCCGTGGGTTCTGAGAGCTACATATCTGGAAAGCAGGGAGACTAGACATCTCTCCGTGGGTTCTGAGAGCTACATATCTCGAAGGCAGGGAGACTAGACAACATCTCTCCGTGGGTTCTGAGAGTTACATATCTGGAAAGCAGAGAGACTAGACGACATCTCTCCGTGGGTCATGAGAGCTATACGTATCTTTAAAGCAGGGAGACTAGACGGCATCCCTCCGTGGGTTCTGAGAGCTACATATCTGGAAAGCAGGGAGACTAGACGACATCACTTCGTGGGTTCTGAGAGCTACATATCTGGAAGGCAGAGAGAATAGATATCTCTCCGTGGGTTCTGAGAGCTTCATATCTGGAAGGCAGGGAGACTAGACAATATCTCTCTTTGAGTTCTGAGAGGTACATATCTGGAAAGCAGGGAGACTAGACATCTCTCCGTGGGTTCTGAGAGCTACATATCTGGAAAGCAGGAAGATTAGGCAACATCTCTTCCTGGGTTCTGAGATCTACATATCTGGAAAGCACGTAGACTAGACAACATCTCTCCGTGGGTTCTGAGAGCTACATATCTCGAAGGCAGAGAGACTAGGCAACATTTCTCCGTGGGCTCTGAGAGCTACATATCTGGAAAGCAGGGAGACTAGACATCTCTCACGTGGGTTCTGAGAGCTACATATCTGCAAGGCAAGTAGACTAGACAATATTTCTCTTTGGGTTCTGAGAGCTACATATCTGGAAAGCAGGGAGACTAGACAACATCTCTCCATTGGATCTGAGAGCTACATATCTGGAAGGCAGGGAGACTAGACAATATCTCTCTTTGGGTTCTGAGAGGTACATATCTGGAAAGCAGGGAGGCTAGATGTTATCTCTCCGTCGGTTCTGAGAGCTTCATATCTGGCAGGCAGGGAGACTAGACGACATCTCTCCGTGGGTTCTGAGAGCTACATATCTGGAAAACAGGGAGACTAGACAACATCTCTCCGTAGGTTGGGAGAGCTACTTATCTGGAAAGCAGGGAGACTAGATAACATCTCTCCTTGGGTTCTGAGAGCTACATATTTCGATGGCAGGGAGACTAGACGACATCTCTCCGTGGGTTCTGAGAGCTATATATCTCGAAGGCAGAGAGACTAGACAACATCTCTCCGTGGGTTCTGAGAGCCAAATATCTGGAAAGCAGGGAGACTAGACATCTCTCCATGGGTTCTGAGAGCTACATATCTGGAAGGTAGGGAGACTAGACGACATGTGTCCCTGTGGTCTGAGAGCTACACATCTCGAAGGTAGAGAGAGACTAGACAACGTCTCTCCGTGGGTTCTGTGAGCTACATATCTGGAAAGCAGGGAGACTAGACAACATCTCTCCCTGGGTTCTGAGTGCTACATATTTGGAAGGCAGGAAGACTATACGACATCTCTCCGTGGGTTGTGAGAGCTTCATATCTCGAAGGCAGGGAGACTAGACGACATCTCTCCATGGGTTCTCAGAGCTACAGATCTGGAAGCAGGTAGACTAGACAACATCTCTCCCTGCGGTCTGAGAGCTACATATCTCGAAGGTAGAGAGGCTAGACAACATCTCTCCGTGGGTTCTGAGAGCTACATATCTGGAAAGCAGGGAGACTAGACAACATCTCTCAATGGGTCCTGAGAGCTACATATCTCGAAGGCAGAGAGACTAGACAACATCTCTCCGTGGGTTCTGAGAGCTACATATCTGGAAAGCAGCTGGACTAGACAACATCTCTCCGTGGGTTCTGAGAGCTACATATCTCGAAGGCAGGGAGACTAGATGACATCTCTCCGTGGGTTCTCAGAGCTACAGATCTGGAAAGCAGGGAGACCAGACATCTCTCCCTGAGGTCTGAGAGCTACATATCTCGTAGGCAGGGAGACTAAAGGACATCTCTCCGTGGTTCTGAGAGCTACAGATCTGGAAAGCATAGAGTCTAGACAACATGTCTTCGTGGGTTCTGAGAGGTTCATATCTGAAAGGCAGGGATACTAGAAAACATATCTCCATGGGTTCTGAGAGCTACATATCTGGAAAGCAGGGAGAGTAGACAACATCTCTCCCCGGGTTCTGAGAGCTACATATCTGGAAGGCAGGGATACTAGACAACATCTCTCCGTGGATTCTGAGAGCTACATATCTCCAAGGCAGAGAGACTAGACAACATCTCTCCCTGGGTTCTGAGAGCTACGTATCTGGAAGGCTGGGAGACTAAACAACATCTCTCCGTGGGTTCCGAGAGAGGGAGTTCAGGAAAAGTGTGAACAACTAACAGTGATCTTTTGTAGGTCAGCTGAGAAACAGCAGCTGACAGAGGTGTGGAATACAGACGGTATTCCCAGCTGTGCAGACAGGTATCACTGAACAACCAACAAGAGGAAGGATTAAATTCATATACAATAACCAACACGTTATTAGAGAAGGTAAATCATGTCTCACAATTCATCTGGAGCTTCATGGCAAGATAACTAAAATTAGGCAGGAGAAGTATGGATGGCCTGCATATCTCTCGACTATAAGATTTTTATGTAGACCTCCCCCTTACACACACTCAAGAGACTGGGACAAATGCTATAGGATGAGGCAGGAATAACAAGGAAAGCATTGTAAGGGATAAAGGAATAATTAGCACCAAGGAAATAATGAGTTATTGTCTGAGAGGAGGTGTCAACTGGGTGAATATGACGAATGGGGTTCCGAAAAGATTAATAGTCGAAATAAAGCCGTTTCATGCGTATGTAAACATGAGAATAAATAGAATCAGATGGCAAATAGACATGGACAAGCTGTAGACTTGCTCTGACAACTGGTTTTACTAATTTTACTCCTGCATATGGAAAGGTATGAAAATCGGATAAATGTAAAAACAACAAGAGACAGAATACAGACATTGGGGACAAAAGTTGCTAACATCTCTGACGTAGAAGAACCTTGTGGTGAGCATGGTCCCAGGCATATTTAATGAGGCATACGTTAAATAAAAGCTTCAGTAAACCAGATGACTCACAAATATAAGACTACTTTTCAAGACCCTATACAAGGAGGCATTCAAGACCCTATACAAGGAGGCATTCAAGACCCTATACAAGGAGGCATTCAAGACACTATACAAGGAGGCATTCAAGACCCTATACAAGGAGGCATTCAAGACCCTATACAAGGAGGCATTCAAGACCCTATACAAGGAGGCATTCAAGACCCTATACAAGGAGGCATTCAAGACACTATACATTCAAGACCCTATACAAGGAGGCATTCAAGACCCTATACAAGGAGGCATTCAAGACCCTAAACAAGGAGGCATTCAAGACCCTATACAAGGAGGCATTCAAGACCCTATACAAAGGAGGCATACATGACCCTATACAAGGAGTCATTCAAGACCCTATACAAGGAGGCATTCAAGACCCTATACAAGGAGGCATTCAAGACCCTATACAAGGAGGCATTCAAGACCCTATACAAGGAGGCATTCAAGACCCTATATAAGGAGGCATTCAAGACCCTATACAAGGAGGCATTCAAGACCCTATACAAGGAGGCATTCAAGACCCTATACAAGGAGGCATTCAAGACCCTATATAAGGAGGCATTCAAGACCCTATACAAGGAGGCATTCAAGACCCTATACAAGGAGGCATTCAAGACCCTATACAAGGAGGCATTCAAGACCCTATACAAGGAGGCATTCAAGACCCTATACAAGGAGGCATTCAAGACCCTATACAAGGAGGCATTCAAGACCCTATACAAGGAGGCATTCAAGACCCTATACAAGGAGGCATTCAAGACCCTATACAAGGAGGCATTCAAGACCCTATACAAGGAGGCATTCAAGACCCTATACAAGGAGGCATTCAAGACCCTATACAAGGAGGCATTCAAGACCCTATACAAGGAGGCATTCAAGACCCTATACAAGGAGGCATTCAAGACCCTATACAAGGAGGCATTCAAGACCATAGCTATACAAGGAGGCATTCAAGACCCTATACAAGGAGGCATTCAAGACCCTATACAAGGAGGCATTCAAGACCCTAAGACCCTACAAGGAGGCATTCTAGACCCTATACAAGGAGGCATTCAAGACCGTATACAAGGAGGCATTCAAGACCCTATACAAGGAGGCATTCAAGACCCTATACAAGGAGGCATTCAAGACCCTATACAAGAAGGCATTCAACAAGACCAAGACCCTATACAAGGAGGCATTCAAGTCCCTATACAAGGAGGCATTCAAGACCCTATACAAGGAGGCATTCAAGACGATATACAAGGAGGCATTCAAGACCCTATACAAGAAGGCATTCAAGACCCTATACAAGGAGGCATTCAAGACCCTATACAAGGAGGCATTCAAGACCCTATACAAGGAGGCATTCAAGACCCTATACAAGGAGGCATTCAAGACCCTATACAAGGAGGCATTCAAGACCCTATATAAGGAGGCATTCAAGACCGTATACAAGGAGGCATTCAAGACCCTATACAAGGAGGCATTCAAGACCCTATACAAGGAGGCATTCAAGACCCTATACAAGGAGGCATTCAAGACCCTATACAAGGAGGCATTCAAAACCTTATACAAGGAGGCATTTAAAACCCTATACTAGGAGGCATTCAAGACCCTATACAAAGAGGCATTCAAGACTCTGTACAAGGAGGCATTCAAGACCCTATACAAGGAGGCATTCAAGACCCTATACAAGGAGACATTTAAAACCCTATACTAGGAGGCATTCAAGACCCTATACAAGGAGGCATTCAAGACCCTATACAAGGAGGCATTCAAGACCCTATACAAGGAGGCATTCAAGACCCTATACAAGGAGGCATTCAAGACCGTATACAAGGAGGCATTCAAGACCCTATACAAGGAGGCATTCAAGACCCTATACAAGGAGGCATTCAAGACCCTATACAAGGAGGCATTCAAGACCCTATACAAGGAGGCATTCAAGACCCTATACAAGGAGGCATTCAAGACCCTATACAAGGAGGCATTCAAGACCCTATACAAGGAGGCATTCAAGACCCTATACAAGGAGGCATTCAAGACCGTATACAAGGAGGCATTCAAGACCCTATACAAGGAGGCATTCAAGACCCTATACAAGGAGGCATTCAAGACCCTATACAAGGAGGCATTCAAGACCCTATACAAGGAGGCATTCAAGACCCTATACAAGGAGGCATTCAAGACCCTATACAAGGAGGCATTCAAGACCCTATACAAGGAGGCATTCAAGACCCTATACAAGGAGGCATTCAAGACCCTATACAAGGAGGCATTCAAGACCGTATACAAGGAAGCATTCAAGACCCTATACAAGGAGGCATTCAAGACCCTATACAAGGAGGCATTCAAGACCGTATACAAGGAGGCATTCAAGACCCTATACAAGGAGGCATTCAAGACCCTATACAAGGAGGCATTCAAGACCCTATACAAGGAGGCATTCAAGACACTATACAAGGAGGCACTCAAGACCCTATACAAGGAGGCATTCAAGACCCTATACAAGGAGGCATTCAAGACCGTATACAAGGAGGCATTCAAGACCCTATACAAGGAGGCATTCAAGACCCTATACAAGGAGGCATTCAAGACACTATACAAGGAGGCATTCAAGACCCTATACAAGGAGACATTCAAGACACTATACAAAGCGTGTCAGGCTCATCTTGTACTATGTAGTGCCGGTGAGGAACCAACATAAATTTGGAAGCAAATACAAATATTTGCAACGAAACTAGTCCCAGAGCTGAGCAGTGAGGAGAGACAGATGAGAGTGACTCTAATGATATTAGAGGACAAAAACCTCATAGATAATATGATTATCACAAAAATAACGATACGGCTTCAGGGATTGCGACTAAAGACTTCAGAAGACTGAGAGGAGAGGCTTCAGGAACACTCAAGGAATGTTCCAGGATTAGACCTCTATTTGTGGGGAAGGGAAATTTCTTCACTAAAGTTTACCATCTAATATATTGTTTAGTAGCGTCTTTATACGAGAATGGATATGATTTATTTTTTTCAAAACAATGTATATAACACTAACACACACACACACACACACACACACACACACACACACACATACACGCCCATATGCTGTGGCATATGGGCGCCTGGAAAACCTGAGAATAGCGTTCCAATACCTCACAAAGGTATCGTTCCAGACTCTATACACTGTGTACGTCAGGCCTATCCTGGAGTATGCAGCTGCAGTTTGGAGCCCACGCCTGGTCAACAAGTCAAGAAATTAGAAAAAGTGCAAACTTTTGCAGCAAGGTTAGTTCCGGAGCTCAGGGGAATGTCGTACGAAGAAAGGTTGAGGGAAATCGGCCTGACGACGCTGGAGGACAGGAGGGTTAGGGGAGACATGATAACGACACATGAAATACTGCGTGGAATAGATAAGGTGGACAGAGACAGGATGTTCAGGAGAGAGGACACAGAAACAGGGGTCACAACTAGAAGCTGAAGACTCAGATTTGTCAAAGGGATGTTAGGAAGTATTTCTTCAGTCATAGAGTTGTCGGGAAGTGGAATAGTCTAGCAAGTGATGTAGTGGAGGCAGGAGCTATACATAGTTTTAAGACGAGGTATGATAAAGCTCATGGAGCAGGGGGAGAGTGGTGGAACACCTGGAACGGAACAAGAGTATAAACGCCAACCAGCACGGATTTATGGAAGGCAAATCCTGTGTCACAAACCTTCTGGAGTTTTATGATAAATAATATAAGACACGAGAGAGAGGGGTGGGTTGATTGCATCTTCTTGGACTGCAAGAAGGCCATCGAGACAATTCCTCACAGGAGATTCGTGCAGAAGCTGGAGGATCAGGCACGTATAACAGGAAGGGCACTGCAATGGATCATAGAATACCTGACAGGAAGGCAACAACTAGTCATGGTATGTGATGGGGTATCACAGTGGGCACCTGTGACGAGCGGGGTCCCACAGGGGTCGGTCCTAGAACCAGTGCTATTTCTGGTATATGTGAATGACATGATGGAAGACAGACTCAGAAGTGTCCCTGTTAGCAGATGATGTGAAGTTAATGAGGAGAATTAAATCAGATGAGGATCAGGTAGGACTCCAAAGAGACCTGGACAGGCTAGACACGTGGTCCAGCAACTGGCTTCTCGAATTCACCCCTGCTAAATGCAAAGTCATGAAGATCGGGGAAGGGCAAAGAAGACCGCAGACGGAGTATAGGCTAGGTGGCCAAAGACTGCAAACCTCGCTCAAGGAGAAAGATCTCGGGGTGAATATAACACCGAGCACATCTCCGGAAGCACACATCAACCAGATAACTGCTGCAGCACACGGGCGCCTGGCAAACCTGAGAATAGCGTTCCGATACCTTAGTAAGGAATCGTTCAAGACACTGTACACCTTGTACGTCAGACCCATACTGAGGTACGCAGCACCTGTCTGGAACCCACACTTGAACAAGCTAGTCAAGAAATTAGAGAAAGTGCACAGGTTTGCGACAAGGTTAGTTCCAGAGCTAAAGGGAATGTCCTACGATGAAAGGTTAAGAGAAATCGGCCTGACGACACTGAAGGACAGGAGGGTAAGGGGAGACATGATAACGACATACAAAATACTGCGTGGAATAGACAAGGTGGATAGAGACAGGATGTTCCAAAGTTGGGACACAGAAACAAGGGGTCACAATTGGAAGCTGAAGACTCAGACGAGTCAAAGGGATGTTAGGAAGTATTTCTTCAGTCATAGAGTAGTTAGGAAGCGGAATAGTCTGGCAAGCGAAGTAGTGGAGGCAGGAACTATACATAGATGGCTACGAATTGCCGATGCAATTCGTAGCCATCTTGACAGGCACAGATTGATTAATAATTCTCAACACGGTTTTACAAAATGGCGTTCCTGTATTACGAATTTACTAACTTTTTTCACTAAGGTGTTTGAGGAGGTAGATCATGGTAATGAATATGATATTGTGTATATGAACTTCAGTAAGGCTTTCGATAGAGTTCCACATCAGAGGCTATTGAGGAAACTTAAGGCACACGGAATAGGAGGAGAAATTTTTTCCTGGGTAGAGGCATGGCTGATAAATAGACAGCAGAGAGTTTGCATTAATGAGGAGAAATCAGAATGGGGGCACGTCACAAGCGGTGTTCCTCAGGGGTCAGTGTTAGGCCCGTTGTTGTTCACAATTTACATAAACGACATAGATGAGGGAATAACGAGACATAAGCAAATTTGCTGATGACACCAAAACAGGCCGTCCAATTTCCAATTCATTCTAATGAGGACATTAAAGCACTCCAGGATGATTTAAATAGACTGATGCAATGGTCGGAGAAGTGGCAGATGCAGTTTAATATTGACAAATGCAAAGTTCTAAATGTTGGACAGGACAATAACCATGCCACATATAAACTAAATAATGTAGATCTTAATACTACCGATTGCGAAAAGGATTTAGGAGTTCTGGTTAGCAGTAATCTGAAACCAAGACAACAGTGCATTAGTGTTCGCAATAAAGCTAACAGAATTCTTGGCTTCATATCTAGAAGTATAAATAATAGAAGTCCTCAGGTTGTTCTTCAACTCTATATATCTTTGGTTAGGCCTCATTTAGACTATGCTGCTCAGTTCTGGTCACCGTATTACAGGAAGGACATAAATGCTCTGGAAAACGTACAGAGGAGGATGACAAAGATGATCCAATGTATCAGAAATCTTCCCTATGAGGATAGACTGAAGACCCTGAATCTGCACTCTCTCGAAAGGCGTAGAATTAGGGAAGATATGATCGAGGTGTATAAATGGAAAACAGGAATAAATAAAGGGGATGTAAATAGTGTGCTGAAAATTTCCAGCCAAGACAGGACTCGCAGCAATGGTTTCAAGTTGGAAAAATTCAGATTCAGAAAGGATATTGGAAAGCACTGGTTTGGTAATAGAGTTGTGGATGAGTGGAACAAACTCCCGAGTACAGTTATTGAGGCTAAAACGTTGTGTAGTTTTAAAAATAGGTTAGATAAATACATGAGTGGGTGTTGGTGGGTGTGAGTTGGACATGACTAGCTTGTGCTGCTGGGTCTGGTACAGTGCTCCATCCTTGAGTGGGGATGACCAGACTGGGTGGGTCATTGGGATAAGCCGGGGGGTGGGTCATTGGTCTTATCCGGGGGGGGACATGGACCTGCTCTGCATGGGTCAGTAGGCCTGTTGCAGTGTTCCTTCTTTCTTATGTTCTTATGGAGCAGGGGGAGAGAGGACCTAGTAGCGGTTGGTGAAGAGGCGGGGCCAGGAGCTGAGCCTCGACCCCTGCAACCACAATTAGGTAATTACAATTAGGCGAGTACACACACTCACACACACATACACTCACTCTCTCTCACACACACACACACACACACACACACACACACACACACACACACACACACACCCATATTGGAGTATGCGGCACCAGTTTGGAACCCACACCTAGCCAAGCACGTAAAAAAACTATAGAAAGTGCAAAGGTTTGCAACAAGACTAGTCCCAGAGCTAAGAGGTATGTCCTACGAGGAGAGGTTACTGTGTAGGCGAAACGTTTCGAAATAAAGATACCTAACTGTTGCATATGTGTCTTACCTAACAACCTGTCGGTATTTTATACCATTTTAATGTTCAAGGGAAATCAACCTGACGACACTGGAGGGCAGGAGAGATAGGGGGGACATGATAACGACATACAAAATACTGAGAGGAATTGACAAGGTGTTCCAGAGATGGGACACAGCAACAAGGGGACACAGTTGGAAGTTGAAGACACAGATGAATTACAGGGATGTTAGGAAGTATTTCTTCAGCCACAGAGTAGTCAGGAAGTGGAATAGTTTGGGAACCGATGTAGTGGAGGCAGGATCCATACATAGCTTTAGGCAGAGGTATGATAAAGCTCGCGGCTCACGGAGAGTGACCTAGTAGCGAACAGTGCGAGACGGGGCCAGGAGCTAGGAGTCGACCCCTTCAACCTCAACTAGGTGAGTACAACTAGGCCAGTAAACACACACACACACACACACACACACACAATCACCCACACACACACAAACGCACACACACATACACACACAATCACGCACACAATCACACACACACACACACAAACACACACACACACACATATATATAATATACACACACACAAACACACACACACATGCACACACACATATATACACGCAAACACACACACACACACACACACACACACACACACACACACACACACACACACACACACACACACGTAGCGATGAGTGAAGAGGCGGGGCCAGGAGATGAGTCTCGACCCCTGCAACCACAATTAGGTGAGTACAATTAGGTGAGTACACAAACAAACACAAACACACACACATACACAGAAACACACACACACACACACACACACACACACACACACACACACACACACACACACAGTTTTGCAACAAGAGGTCAGGGGAATGTCGTACGAGGAAAGGTTGAGGGAAATCGAACTGACGACACTAGAGAACAGAAGGGTCAGGGGAGACATGATAACGACATACAAGATACTGCGGGGAATAGACAAGGTGGACAGAGATAAGATGTTCCAGAGAGGGGACACAGGGACAAGGGGTCACAACGGGAAGCTGAAGACTCAGACGAGTCACAGGGACGTTATGAAGTATTTCTTCAGTCTTAGAGTCGTCAGGAAGTGGAATAGCCTAGCAAGTGAAGTAGTGGAGGCAGGAACCATACATAGTTTTAAGAAGAGGTATGACAAAGGTCAGGAAGCAGAGTGGGAGAGGACCTAGTAGCGATCAGTGAAGAGGCGGGGCCAGGAGCTGTGACTCGACCCCTGCAACCACAAATAGGTGAGTACAAACACACACAAGCACACACACAAACACACGCACAAACAAACACAGACGCACACACACACACACACAAACACGTGGAGAAGTCACGCGGTTTGAGCTCGTGTTTTGGTGGTAATTCCTGACTGTACCATAAGGAATAGAGTGTGAGATATAGGCGTGTGCCCGCATAAGAGTGCATATAATCACGTAAGTCCCGAAAAAAGGAAATATAAGTGATCACAGAAAAGAAAACATAATAAATAGTGCAAGTGCTAAGTGAGGGCCTAGAGAAGGAAGATGAACGGTTGTGTCAGCCCTAAATAGTGTTGCCATAATAACGCTGTGGGGTATTTTGAAGAATAAGTGCGACTCAAGACCAGGGAGATAAGAGATATGTATAGATGTGCCAGTAAATACAGTGAGTGAGTAAAAAAAATTAGATGAGCTAGGGACTACAGTGCCTACAGTAAGTTAGTGGAAAAATTACCGAGAAGCATCAAGCATCTTCAACTACTGTGACCCAGGACGGCAACGTTACTCCACTGCCAGCCGCACGTAATATTCACCTAGTTTGAGTTGCATGGGGTCAACAGCACCAGTCTCTAGCTGGAAATTGGGGGTCACTCTCCTTGAGCTATCAGAATTAGAATAAGCAGCATTTACTGGCATTTAATAGAATTTATTGAGGTGTAGGAGAGTTAAGCAGTTAATGATAGGTAGCCTAGTATGAGAGGTAGCCTAGCGAAGCCTAGTATACATAATTGAACGTAATTTTAGGCACAAGACAGTACAGTGGGAACCAAGAGATTGGGTACATATGCAAAATGTATGTAGTACATACGAGGGAAATAAGGACTGCTTACATAAACACACGCATACACACAAACTAGGTGAGTACAGGATCTGCTGTTAGGCACTTGAATAGCTGTAGCAAGCACACACACACACACACATACATATACACACACATATACAGGATTTCACACCTTTATGTGAATTGACCCTCTAACCCTCCCTTCTTTCCCCGTTTCTTTGTTTCTTTTCCTCTCTTCCTCTCTCTCTATCTCTCTCTCTCTCTCTCTTCTTCTATCTCTCTCTCTCTCTCTCTCTCTCTCTTACTCTTCCTGCTTCTTCCTCTCTCTCTCTCTCTTCCTCTCTCTCTTCCTCTCTTCCCCTCTTTCTCACTCTCTCTCTCTTCCTCTCTCTTCCTTTCTCTCTTCCTCTCTCTCTTCCTCTCTCTCTTCTCTCTCTTCCTCTCTTTTCCTCTCTCTCTCTCTCTCTCTCTCTCTCTCTCTCTCTCTCTCTCTCTCTCTCTCTCTCTCTCTCTCTCTCTCTCTCTTCTCCCTTTTCACTCTCTTCCCTCTCTTCTCCTATCTTTCCCTTCTTTCCTTCTCTCTCTCTTTCCCTTTCTCACTCTCTCCCCCTTTCCCTTCTCACTCTCCCCCTCTCTCTCCTTCTACCTTTCCTCCCTCTCTCTCTCTCTCTCTTTCCTTTACTAAAAAGAAAAATGGTTGGGACTCGTAGGAATCAGGGATCAGATGACAATGGTACTGGTAGGGAGGAATGGATGGAGGAGCAGTGGAAAAGGATGGAGCAAGAATGGGAGAGAAAATTAGGAGACGTTTCTGAAAAAATGGAGAAAGAGCTCTCTGCGAAATGGGAAAAGAGGTTGGAGAAGGAGACGAAGAAATGGGAGGCACAAGTCGAAACTGCAGTAGACAGGGTAAGGGTTCTAGAATTTGAGGTAAACAGACTGAAGCAAGTCTCAGGGGCAGTGACCAGAGAAGACACAGAATATGAAGCTGAGAGGATGAACAGGAAGGAAGGAGATATGAATTATGCTAAGGTCATATCAGCCTGCAAAGAAGGGTCAGGGAGTAAAAGGGAAGAGCAGCTGGGTGCAGATAGAGAGGGAGATAAGTCGACTCTGAGGCACAACCATGCTACCAAGAGCCACTGGAAAAATCAAGGGAGAAAATAACCATATACAGACAGGAACCAGAGTCACTGAGGGAGAGGCAATGGGAGGAGGAAAGGGCAAAATCAGTGTTTATCCATGGGCTTCGGGAGAGAGAGGAAAGGACACACACTGAAAGACGGCAGGAAGAAAGGAGATTGGGAAAATCATCACGGAAATAGGGGGAGAAGAGATGGACGAGATTGTAAATTTTCAGAGAATAGGAGGGTACTTGAAGGAGAGAAACCGACTGATCAAGCTGATTCTCAAGACAGAAACAGTGAGGAACAGGATCCTCCAAGAGAAACCAAGGTTGAAAAACTCGGAAGAGTAGAAGAAGGTGTTCCTAGACAGAGACAGAACACGAACAGAGAGACAGCAGCAGAGGGAGAGGATAAAAAGCGAAAGGAGCTAGGAAAGGAAACAAGGATGGAACCAGCAGAGGTCAGAGCAGAACAGAGAAGGGCATGCACACACACAATCCTCAGAACCACACAACCTATCACACCATCCCAACACACACTACAATCCATACCCACAGCTTCCACCCAACCCCCAATCATAGAATCCCACAGTATGCTACCAGGTCTCCCACCCCCACAGGCCCCCCAAACCATAGTATTGGAAAGGAAACTGAAGGTATGGTACACAAACGCTGATGGAATAACAAACAAGCGGGAGGAGCGGCACGAAAGAGTCAAAGAGACATCACCGGACATCATAGCACTCACAGAAACCAAGCTTACAGGTATGATAACAGATGCCATCTTTCCAACGGGATACTAGATCCTGAGGAAAGACAGAAGGAACAGGGGGGGTGGAGGAGTGGCACTGCTGATCAAACACCGATGGAATTTTGATGAGCTGGAGAGAAGAGACAGCGGAGAAGAAAGTGATTACATAGCGGGAATGCTTCACTCTGGAGGTCCAAAGGTGGTAATAGCAGTGATAACCCACCACAGAACAGCAGGAGACCAGAGCATGAGTATGACGAAAGCAATACAGCGATGGTTGACACACTTGTTGCAGTGGCCAGAAGAGCTCATGCATGCAGGGCAAAGCTCCTGATCATGGGAGACTTCAACCACAAGGAGATCGACTGGGAGAACTTGGAGCCACATGGGGGCCAAGATACATGGAGAGCTAAGATGATGGAGGTGGTACTAGAAAACTTCATGTACCAACACGTAAGGGACACTACAAGAGAGAGAGGAGAGGATGAACCAGCAGTGCAGATATTGAGGAGAACAGTGCAGAGCAATCCAGATATTGAGGACATCACATATGAAAGACCCCTTGGGGCCAGCGATCATGTGGTTTTGAGCTTCGAATACACAGTAGAGCTACAAGTGGAGGGGGAAGCAGGAAGGCCAGGACGAATGAAACCTAACTACAGGAAAGGGGACTACATGGGAATGAGGAACTTCCTAAACGAAGTTCAGTGGGAAAGAGAACTGGCAGGGAAGCCAGTTAATGAGATGATGGAATATGTAGCAACAATGTGCAAGGAGGCTGAGGAGAGGTTTGTACCCAAAGGAAACAGGAATAATGAAAAAGCCAGGAAGAGACCATGGTTCACCCAATGGTGCAAGGAGGCAAAAACCAAGTGTGCTAGGGAATGGGAGAAATAAAGAAGGCAAAGGACCCAGGAGAATAAGGAGAGCAGTCGTAGAGCCAGAAACGAATATGCACAGATAAGAAGGAAGGCCCAAAGACAATATGAAAACGACATAGCAGCGAAAGCCAAATCTGACACAAAGCTGTTATACAGCCACATCAGGAGGAAAACAACAGTCAAGGACCAGGTAATCAGGCGAAGGAAGGAAGGAGGAGAGACAACAAGAAATGACCGTGAAGTGAGGAGCTCAACAAGAGATTCAAAGAAGTGTTCACAGAGGAGACAGAAGGGGCTCCAGAGAGACGGAGAGGTGTGGCACATCACCAGGTGCTGGACACGGTACACACAACCGAGGAAGAAGTGAAGAGGCTTCTGAGTGAGCTAGATACCTCAAAGGTCAGATAACATCTCTCCATGGGTCCTGAGAGAGGGAGCAGAGGCGCTATGTGTACCCCTAACAACAATATTCAATACATCTATCGAAACAGGGAGATTGCCTGAAGCATGGAAGACAGCAAATGTAGTCCCAGTCTTTAAAAAAGGAGACAGACATGAAGCACTAAACTACAGATCAGTGTCACTGACATGTATAGTATGCAAAGTCATGGAGAAGATTGTCAGGAGAAGAGTGGTGGAACACCAAGAAAGGAATGATCTCATCAACAGCACCCAACATGGTTTCAGGGACGGGAAATCCTGTGTCACAAACCTACTGGAGTTCTATGACAAGGTGACAACAGTAAGACAAGAGAGAGAGGGGTGGGTGGATTGCATTTTCTTGGACGGCAAGAAGGCGTTTGATACAGTACCACACAAGAGATTAGTGCAAAAACTGGAGGATCAAGCAGGGATAACGAAGAATGCACTACAATGGATCAGGGAATATTTCTCAGGAAGACAGCAGCGAGTAATGGTACGTGGCGAGGTGTCAGAGTGGGCACCTGTGACCAGCGGGGTCCCACAGGGGTCAGCCCAAGGACCAGTGATGTTTCTGGTATTTGTGAACGACATGACAGAAGGAATAAACTCTGAGGTGTCCCTGTTTGCCGATGACATGAAGTTGATGAGAAGAATTCATTCGATCGAAGACCAGGAAGAACTACAAAGGGATCTGGACAGGCTGCAGACCTCGTCCAGCAATTGGCTCCTGGAGTTCAATCCCACCAAGTGCAAAGTCATGAAGATTGGGGAAGGACAAAGAAGACCGCAGACGGAGTACAATCTAGGGGGCCAGGGACCACAAACCTCACTCAAGGAAAAAGATCTTGGGGTGAGTATAACACCAGGTACATCTCCTGAAGCGCACATCAACCAAATAACTGCTGCAGCACTTGGGCGCCTGGCAAACCTCAGAACAGCATTCCGACATCTTAATAAGGAGTCGTTCAGGACCCTGTACACCGTGTACGTTAGGCCCATATTGGAGTATGCGGCACCAGTTTGGAACCCACACCTAGCCAAGCATGTAAAGAAACTAGAGAAAGTGCAAAGGTTTGCCACAAGACTAGTCCCAAAGCTAAGAGGTATGTCCTACGGGGAGAGGTTAAGAGAAATCAACCTGACGACACTGGTGGACAGGAGAGATAGGGGGGACATGATAACGACATACAAAATACTGAGAGGAATTGACAAGGTGGACAAAGACAGGATGTTCCAGAGATTGGACACAGCAACAAGGGGACACAGTTGGAAGTTGAAGACATAGATGAATCACAGGGATGTTAGGAAGTATTTCTTCAGCCACAGAGTAGTCAGCAAGTGGAATAGTTTGGGAAGCGATGTAGTGGAGGCAGGATCCATACATAGCTTTAAGCAGAGGTATGATAAAGCTCACGGTTCACGGAGAGTGACCTAGTAGCGATCAGTGAAGAGGCGGGGCCAGGAGCTCGGACTCGACCCCTGCAACTTCAACTGAGTACAAATAGGTGAGTACACACACACACACACACACACAGATGAGGAGGAGGTGAAGAAACTACTAAGGGACATCGATACATCAAAGGCAATGGGACCGGACAACATCTCCCCATGGGTCCTTAGAGAGGGAGCAGATAGGTTGTGCGTGCCACTTACCACAATCTTCAACTCGTCCCTGGAAACTGGGCAACTACCTGAGGTATGGAAGACGGCAAATGTAGTTCCCATTTTTAAAAAAGGAGACAGAAAAGAGGCACTAAAATATAGACCTGTGTCATTGACGTGTATAGTATGCAAAATTATGGAGAAGATTATCAGGAGGAGAGTGGTGGAGCACCTGGAACGGAACAAGAGTATAAATGCCAACCAGCACGGATTCACAGAAGGCAAATCCTGTGTCACAAACCTTCTGGAGTTTTATGATAAAATAACAGAAGTAAGAC
>NC_091316.1:41592846-41662846 GCF_038502225.1 Cherax quadricarinatus | reverse complement strand
TGTTGGTGGATTTAGACGTGTTGCGTCTGGATTATGGATGAATACATCGTTTGGGATGCGGATGGAAGAAGTATTTGGATGTAAGTATATGGATGTAAAAATTGTGGATAGATATGGAAAAAAGTAGGTTGGAGAATGAGGTGTTAAGAGAGTGATGGAAATAGATGTGGGCTTTTTTTCAGTAGAAAATTGGTTCTGCTCCAATGAGTTGTAGAGCAAATACTGGCAAACCTGCTACAGTCCAGTAACATACTGGATGCTAAAAGAGTGACAGTAGGTTGACCTTCAGGTATTCTCTGTCGTCGCTTCTCTAGCCTGAACATCTGAAGTCCACAACCACATTCCTGTCCTCATCGTGAAAACCTAAGTCTTCACTTCACCCATGAACAAGAGCATTATTTTCGCCAACTTCACAACGCGGTAAGTCCAAAATTCTGTGAAATAATTTTCATTCCAACTAAGACAGTAAATTGAATCAAGCGCTCCGTGGCTGGGTTAAGCCGTTTCTCGGTTTTTCTTCAACTGAAGACATTCATTTACTGCTCTATTATTCAATTATTTCCACTTCCCAGCTATCTCCTTACCTGAGAATTGGATGGTTATCTTCTTCAGAGTCATCAAATCTATTGAACTGAACACCTGCTTTCAAGGCTGAGGAACAGATCATCTCAAACTACTTCACGTCGTCCACCGTCTGCCTCAGAATGTAGATCACATACTCAGCAGGAAGAGCAGTGCACAAGAGTCTCACCACCACGACGTTGGGATCGTCATGAACCTAGGATGCAGGATAAGCAGTGTGTTCATTCGTCGAGGAATGGGGCAATCTTTAACTCAACGAAGGTGACTTTTGCAACTTTCCTGATGATTCTTCCACACGTAAAACATAATATCAGCGCTAAAGTCGCCTTCATCGCCGACTGCTTCCCTAATGATGAGACAGAGAAGATCCTTATCACCTCTGGAATGTCCATATTTAAGGACCGTGACTTCGAAGCAGTCCCCTTTCCAGCTTTGATGGCTCAAAAAACGGACTGGATAGTGACATCACCTGAAGCCACTCAAAATGATACTGCCTCTGTTGACATAATCACCAAAATTCCCACTGCCTCCTGGATACTTGAGGTAAGCATTCATTGATGGTCTCTGACTCTCCTTTTACCATGTTAACTCCAGGAATATCGAATCCAGTGCTGGAACTGCCAATCTTATTCACTTGTCGCAGAGAACTGGCCACTGGAGAAGAAATATTGTTCAAAATGTGGCTACGAAGGACACCCAACACAAGGACAGCACACGAGTCACTCATCTAAAACGTCTCAACCATTGATCTCCTGCATCAAAATGCCAACTCAGGAAAGACATCACAAATAAGATGAAATTTAAGGAACGAAAGAAACTTAGTTACACCAAAACACCGACCACCTCTACCATCACTCGACTCTAGGCTGATACTCAGAAGATTCTCTATGTAACTCAACAATCTAAAGCAATCAGTATTATTCCAACAGTTCCTAACGGCGCTCCCATCAAGATTATATTCCGCATGATCTACGCCCACATATAAAACACTGCTTTCCCTGGAACCTTCAACTCTTCTATCAACGAAATTTTTCGTCTCAGCGACCTGCCTAGCTTCATGTTTCCTGATATTGCACCATCAACAATGAAAACCATCCTCAGTATAGAAGGCATCAGTGTTTCAAGAGATCCTCTGATCACTGCCGCCCAAACCACTCCAGACCTACTAGCTGTCACCTTCCCAGAAGTCCAAGCTACTCTACATGTCCTACATGCCGCTCTCCTCATAGACAAAGCAACACTGCCTGGAAGAAGAAGAAACTAAAATCGACGTTCACCCTCTTTGCCTCACCTGCAAAAATCTACGATTTTGTGCTACACCTTCGAACAAGAACACTATGTACCCCAAAGAACTCCACCCTCGACCTCTCAATTAACCTCTCAAACTTTTGTTTCTCGGTGCAACGTCACAATACAAGTCCAAGATTTTGTGAAGCAATTTATCGAGGATGTCGACAATTATGCTGACCTCATGTGCCCCAAAAGAAGTATTTTGAAAGTTCACAAATGGATGATTTCCAATACTGTGGTCAAGTGAACTCCTGCACCTGCCACCTGTCTCCAGCCTGACTGCTGCTGCTGCTGCTGTGGTCAAGTGAACTCCTGCACCTGCCACCTGTCTCCAGCCTGACTGCTGCTGCTGCTGCTGTGGTCAAGTGAACTCCTGCACCTGCCACCTGTCTCCAGCCTGACTGCTGCTGCTGCTGCTGTGGTCAAGTGAACTCCTGCACCTGCCACCTGTCTTCAGCCTGACTGCTCTTGCAATTATATTCACCAAGTGATCCGCTCCCGGATTAACACCTGATTTTTGTTTCTATAACTGAAAACACTCCTTCCCGTAGTTATTCTTCGTCTATTCCCACTTCTCTCTCTCTCTCTCTCTCTCTCTTTCTTAACTGAGAGTCTGTTCGCTGATTCTTCATGAGTCGTTAGGACTACGGGACTGAACACCTTCAGAGTGCTGAGAGACTGATCACCTTCATTGCTGGCTGATCACCTTCAATGCTGAGAGACTGATCACCTTCAATACTGACTGATCACCTTTACTGCTGACTGATCACCTTCACTGCTGACTGATCACTTTCACTGCTGACTGATCACCTTCACTGCTGACTGATCACCTTCACTGCTGACTGATCACCTTCACTGCTGACTGATCACTTTCACTGCTGACTGATCACCTTCACTGCTGCCTGATCACTTTCATTGCTGACTGATCACCTTCACTGCTGACTGATCACTTTCATTGCTGACTGATCACCTTCACTGCTGCCTGATCACTTTCATTGCTGACTGATCACCTTCACTGCTGCCTGATCACTTTCATTGCTGACTGATCAACTTCACTGCTGACTGATCACCTTCACTGCTGACTGAACACCTTCACTGCTGCCTGATCACCATCACTGCTGACTGATCACCTTCACTGCTGGCTGATCACCTTCACTGCTGACTGATCACCATCACTGCTGACTGATCACCTTCACTGCTGACTGATCACCTTCACTGCTGACTGATCACCTTCACTGCTGACTGATCACCTTCACTGCTGACTGATCACCATCACTGCTGACTGATCACTTTCACTGCTGACTGATCACCTTCACTGCTGACTGATCACCTTCACTGCTGACTGATCATCTTCACTGCTGACTGATCACCTTCACTGCTGACTGACCACCTTCAATGCTGACTGATCACCTTCACTGCTGACTGATCACCTTCACTGCTGACTGATCACCTTCACTGCTGACAGATCATCTTCTCTGCTGACTGATCACCTTCACTGCTGACTGATCACCTTCACTGCTGACTGATCACCTTCACTGCTGACTGATCATCTTCACTGCTGACTGATCACCTTCACTGCTGACTGATCATCTTCACTGCTGACTGATCACCTTCACTGCTGACTGATCACCTTCACTGCTGACTGATCACCTTCACTGCTGACTGATGACCTTCACTGCTGTCTGATCATCTTCACTGCTGATTGATCACCTTCACTGCTGACTAATCATCAGCACTGCTGACTGATCACATTCATTGCTGACTGATCACATTCACTGCTGACTGATCACCTTCACTGCTGACTGATCACATTCAATGCTGACTGATCATCTTCACTGCTGACTGATCACCTTCATGGCTGACTGATCACCTTCACTGCTGACTGATCATCTTCACTGCTGACTCATCACTTCACTGCTGACTGATCACCTTCACGGCTGACTGATCATCTTCACTGCTGACTGATCACCTTCACTGCTGACTGATCACCTTCACTGCTGACTGATCACCTTCACTGCTGACTGATCACCTTCACTGCTGTCTGATCATCTTCACTGCTGATTGATCACCTTCACTGCTGACTAATCATCAGCACTGCTGAGTGATCACATTCATTGCTGACTGATCACCTTCACTGCTGACTGATCACCTTCACTGCTGACTGATCACATTCAATGCTGACTGATCATCTTCACTGCTGACTGATCACCTTCATGGCTGACTGATCACCTTCACTGCTGACTGATCATCTTCACTGCTGACTCATCACTTCACTGCTGACTGATCACCTTCACTGCTGACTGATCATCTTCACTGCTGACTGATCACCTTCACTGCTGACTGATCACCTTCACACTGACATGTGTTGGTCGCCTGCACACTGACATGCTGGCTGATCACCTTCACTACTGACTGATCACTTTCACTGCTGACTGATCACCTTCACTGCTGACTGATCACCTTCACTGCTGACTGATCACCTTCACACTGACATGTGCTGGTCGCCTGCACACTGACATGTGCTGGTCGCCTGCACACTGACATGTGCTGGTCGCCTGCACACTGACATGTGTTGGTCGCCTGCACACTGACATGTGCTGGTCGCCTGCACACTGACATGTGTTGGTCGCCTGCACACTGACATGTGCTGGTCGCCTGCACACTGACATGTGTTGGTCGCCTGCACACTGACATGTGCTGGTCGCCTGCACACTGACATGTGTTGGTCGCCTGCACACTCACATGTGTTGGTCGCCTGCACACTGACATGCTGGCTGATCACCTTCACTACTGACTGATCACTTTCACTGCTGACTGATCACCTTCACTGCTGACTGATCACCTTCACTGCTGACTGATCACCATCACTGCTGACTGAACACCTTCACTGCTGACTGATCACCTTCACTACTGACTGATCACTTTCACTGCTGACTGATCACCATCAATGCTGACTGATCACCTTCACTGCTAACTGATCACCTTCACTTCTGACTGATCACCTTCACTGCTGACTGATCACCTTCACTGCTGACTGATCACCTTTACTGCTGACTGATCACCTTCACTGCTGACTGATCACCATCAATGCTGACTGATCACCTTCACTGCTGACTGATCACCTTTACTGCTGACTGATCACCTTCACTGCTGACTGATCACCTTCACTGCTGACTGATAACCTTTACTGCTGACTGATCACCTTCACTGCTGACTGATCACCTTCAATGCTGACTGATCACCTTCACTGCTGACTGATCACCTTTACTGCTGACTGATCACCTTCACTGCTGACTGATCACCATCAATGCTGACTGATCACCTTCACTGCTGACTGATCACCTTTACTGCTGACTGATCACCTTCACTGCTGACTGATCACCTTCACTGCTGACTGATCACCTTTACTGCTGACTGATCACCTTCACTGCTGACTGATCACCTTCACTGCTGACTGATCACCTTTACTGCTGACTGATCACCTTTACTGCTGACTGATCACCTTCACTGCTGACTGATCACCTTCACTGCTGACTGATCACCTTTACTGCTGACTGATCACCTTCACTGCTGACTGATCACCTTCACTGCTGACTGATCACCTTTACTGCTGACTGATCACCTTCACTGCTGACTGATCACCTTCACTGCTGACTGATCACCTTCACTGCTGACTGATCACCTTCACTGCTGACTGATCACCTTCACTGCTGACTGATCACCTTCACTGCTGACTGATCACCTTCAACTACTACATGTCATTGTGTCCAATATTAGAGTGATGAAACTACTGGTAAAAACGTCTACTTAATAAAGATACGCAAGTGTGTCACATTAGATTTATTTTTATACTTGTGGCTTCTTGTCTAACACTGCAACATCCAGGAGTCTTGTCTAACACTGCAACATCCAGGAGTCTTGTCTAACACTGCAACATCCAGGAGTCTTGTCTAACACTGCAACATCCAGGAGTCTTGTCTAACACTGCAACATCCAGGAGTCTTGTCTAACACTGCAACATCTAGGAGTCTTGTCTAACACTGAAACATCTAGGAGTCTTGTCTAACACTGCAACATCCAGGAGTCTTGTCTAACACTGCAACATCCAGGAGTCTTGTCTAACACTGCAACATCTAGGAGTCTTGTCTAACACTGCAACATCCAGGAGTCTTGTCTAACACTGCAACATCTAGGAGTCTTGTCTAACACTGCAACATCTAGGAGTCTTGTCTAACACTGCAACATCTAGGAGTCTTGTCTAACACTGCAACATCCAGGAGTCTTGTCTAACACTGCAACATCCAGGAGTCTTGTCTAACACTGCAACATCCAGGAGTCTTGTCTAACACTGCAACATCCAGGAGTCTTGTCTAACACTGCAACATCTAGGAGTCTTGTCTAACACTGCAACATCCAGGAGTCTTGTCTAACACTGCAACATCCAGGAGTCTTCTCTAACACTGCAACATCCAGGAGTCTTGTCTAACACTGCAACATCTAGGAGTCTTGTCTAACACTGCAACATCCAGGAGTCTTGTCTAACACTGCAACATCCAGGAGTCTTGTCTAACACTGCAACATCCAGGAGTCTTGTCTAACACGGCAACATCCAGGAGTCTTGTCTAACACTGCAACATCTAGGAGTCTTGTCTAACACTGCAACATCTAGGAGTCTTGTCTAACACTGCAACATCCAGGAGTCTTGTCTAACACTGCAACATCCAGGAGTCTTGTCTAACACTGCAACATCTAGGAGTCTTGTCTAACACTGCAACATCCAGGAGTCTTGTCTAACACTGCAACATCCAGGAGTCTTGTCTAACACTGCAACATCTAGGAGTCTTGTCTAACACTACAACATCTAGGAGTCTTGTCTAACACTGCAACATCTAGGAGTCTTGTCTAACACTGCAACATCTAGGAGTCTTGTCTAACACTGCAACATCTAGGAGTCTTGTCTAACACTGCAACATCTAGGAGTCTTGTCTAACACTGCAAGATCTAGGAGTCTTGTCTAACACTGCAACATCTAGGAGTCTTGTCTAACACTGCAACATCTAGGAGTCTTGTCTAACACTGCAACATCCAGGAATCTTGTCTAACACTGCAACATCCAGGAGTCTTGTCTAACACTGCAACATCCAGGAGTCTTGTCTAACACTGCAACATCCAGGAGTCTTGTCTAACACTGCAACATCCAGGAGTCTTGTCTAACACTGCAACATCCAGGAGTCTTGTCTAACACTGAAACATCTAGGAGTCTTGTCTAACACTGCAACATCCAGGAGTCTTGTCTAACACTGCAACATCCAGGAGTCTTGTCTAACACTGCAACATCTAGGAGTCTTGTCTAACACTGCAACATCCAGGAGTCTTGTCTAACACTGCAACATCTAGGAGTCTTGTCTAACACTGCAACATCTAGGAGTCTTGTCTAACACTGCAACATCTAGGAGTCTTGTCTAACACTGCAACATCCAGGAGTCTTGTCTAACACTGCAACATCCAGGAGTCTTGTCTAACACTGCAACATCCAGGAGTCTTGTCTAACACTGCAACATCCAGGAGTCTTGTCTAACACTGCAACATCTAGGAGTCTTGTCTAACACTGCAACATCCAGGAGTCTTGTCTAACACTGCAACATCCAGGAGTCTTGTCTAACACTGCAACATCCAGGAGTCTTGTCTAACACTGCAACATCTAGGAGTCTTGTCTAACACTGCAACATCCAGGAGTCTTGTCTAACACTGCAACATCCAGGAGTCTTGTCTAACACTGCAACATCCAGGAGTCTTGTCTAACACTGCAACATCCAGGAGTCTTGTCTAACACTGCAACATCTAGGAGAATGTCTAACACTCCAACATCTAGGAGTCTTGTCTAACACTGCAACATCCAGGAGTCTTGTCTAACACTGCAACATCCAGGAGTCTTGTCTAACACTGCAACATCTAGGAGTCTTGTCTAACACTGCAACATCCAGGAGTCTTGTCTAACACTGCAACATCCAGGAGTCTTGTCTAACACTGCAACATCTAGGAGTCTTGTCTAACACTACAACATCTAGGAGTCTTGTCTAACACTGCAACATCTAGGAGTCTTGTCTAACACTGCAACATCTAGGAGTCTTGTCTAACATTGCAACATCTAGGAGTCTTGTCTAACACTGCAACATCTAGGAGTCTTGTCTAACACTGCAAGATCTAGGAGTCTTGTCTAACACTGCAACATCTAGGAGTCTTGTCTAACACTGCAACATCTAGGAGTCTTGTCTAACACTGCAACATCCAGGAGTCTTGTCTAACACTGCAACATCCAGGAGTCTTGTCTAACACTGCAACATCCAGGACTCTTGTCTAACACTACAACATCCAGGAGTCTTGTCTAACACTGCAACATCCAGGAGTCTTTTCTAACACTACAACATCCATGAGTCTTGCCTAACACTGCAACATCCAGGAGTCTTGTCTAACACTAAAACATCCAGGAGTCTTGTCTAACACCGCAACATCCAGGAGTCTTGTCTAACACTGCAACATCCAGGAGCCTTGTCTAACACTACAACATTAAGGACTCTTGTCTAACACTACAACATCCAGGAGTCTTGTCTAACACTGCAACATCCAGGAGTCTTGTCTAACACTGCAACATCTAGGAGTCTTGTCTAACACTGCAACATCCAGGAGTCGTGTCTAACACTGCAACATCTAGGAGTCTTGTCTGACACTGAAACATCCAGGAGTCTTGTCTAACACTGCAACATCCAGGAGTCTTGTCTAACACTGCAACATCTAGGAGTCTTGTCAAACACTGCAACATCCAGGAGTCTTGTCTAACACTGCAACATCCAGGAGTCTTGTCTAACACTGCAACATCTAGGACTCTTGTATAACACTGCAACATCCAGAAGTCGTGTCTTACACTGCAACATCCAGGAGTGTTGTCTAACACTGCAACATCTAGGAGTCTTGTCTGACACTGAAACTTCCAGGAGTCTTGTCTATCACTGCAACATCCAGGAGTCTTGTCAAACACTGCAACATCCAGGAATCTTGTCTAACACTGCAACATCCAGGAGTCTTTTCTAACACTGCAACATCCAGGAGTCTCTGTAACACTGCAACATCCAGCAGTCTTGTCTAACAATGCAACATCCAGGAGTCTTGTCTAACACTGCAACATCCAGGAGTCTTGTCTAACACTGCAACATCTAGGAGTCTTGTCTAACACTGTAACTTCCAGGAGTCGTGTCTAACACTGCAACATCCAGGAGTCTTGTCTAACACTGAAACATCTAGGAGTTTTGTCTAACACTGCAACATCTAGGAGTCTTGTCTAACACTGCATCATCCAGGAGTCTTGTCTAACACTGCAACATCCAGAAGTCTTGTCTAACACTGCAACATCAAGGAGTCTTTTCTAACACTGCAACATCCAGGAGTCTTGTCTAACACTGCAACATCTAGGAGTCTTGTCTAACACTGCAGCATCCAGGAGTCGGAGTCTTGTCTAACACTGCAACATCCAGGAGTCTTGTCTAACACTGCAACATCTAGGAGTCTTGTCTAACACTGCAACATCCAGGAGTCTTGTCTAACACTGCAACATCTAGGAGTCTTTTCTAACACTGCAACATTCTGGAGTCTTGTCTAACACTGCAACATCCAGGAGTCTTTTCTAACACTGCAACATCTAGGAGTCTTGTCTAACACTGCAACATCCAGGAGTCTTGTCTAACACTGCAACATCATGGAGTCTTGTCTAACACTGCAACATCCAGGAGTCTTGTCTAACACTGCAACATCCAGGAGTCTTGTCTAACACTGCAACATCCAGAAGTTTTGTCTAACACTGCAACATCTAGGAGTCTTGTCTAACACTGCGACATCCAGGAGTCTTGTCTAACACTGCAACATCCAGGAGTCTCTGTAACTCTGAAACATCCAGGAGTTTTGTCTAACACTGCAACATCCAGGAGTCTTGTCTAACACTGCGACATCCAGGAGTCTTGTCTAACACTGCAACATCCAGGAGTCTTGTCTAACACTGCAACATCTAGGAGTCTTGTCTAACACTGCAACATCCAGGAGTCGTGTCTAACACTGCAACAACCAGGAGTCTTGTCTAACACTGCAACATCTAGGAGTCTTGTCTAAAAGTGCAACATCCAGGAGTCTTGTCTAACAGTGCAACATCCAGGAGTCTTGTCTAACACTGCAAAATCTAGGAGTCTTGTCAAATACTGCAACATCCAGGAGTCTTGTCTAACACTGCAACATCCAGGAGCCTTTTCTAACACTGCAACATCCAGGAGTCTCTGTGACACTGCAACATCCAGGAGTCTTTTGTAACACTGCAACATCCAGGAGTCTTGTCTAACACTGCAACATCCAGGAGTCTTGTCTAACACTGCAACATCTAGGAGTCTTGTCTAACACTTCAACATCCAGGAGTCTTGTCTAACATTGCGACATCCAGGAGTCTTGTCTGACACTGCAACGTCCAAGAGTCTTGTCTAACACTGCAACATCCAGGAGTCTTGTCTAACACTGCAACATCCAGGAGTCTTGTCTAACACTGCGACATCCAGGAGTCTTGTCTAACACTGCAACATCCAGGAGTCTTGTCTAACACTGCAACATCCAGAAGTTTTGCCTAACACTGCAACATCTAGGAGTCTTTTCTAACACTGTAACGTCCAAGAGTCTTGTCTAACACTGCAACATACAGGAGTCTTGTCTAACACAGCAACATCCAGGAGTCTTGTCTAACACTGCAAAATCCAGGAGCGTTGTCTAACACTGCAACATCAAGGAGTCTTGTCTAACACTGCAACATCCAGGAGTCGTGTCTAACACTGCAACATCCAGGAGTCTTGTCTAACACTGCAACATCTAGGAGTCTTGTCTAACACTGAAACATCCAGGAGACTTGTCTAACAGTGCAACATCCAGGAGTCTTGTCTAACACTGCAACATCCAGGAGTCTTGTCAAACACTGCAACATCGAGGAGTCTTTTCTAACACTGCAACATCTAGGTGTCTTGTCTAACACTGCAACATCCTGGAGTCTTGTCTAACACTGAAACATCCAGGAGTCTTGTCTAACACTGCAACATCCAGGAGTCTTTTCTAACACTGCAACATCCAGGAGTCTTGTCTAACACTGCAACATCCAGGAGTCTTGTCTAACACTGCAACATCTAGGAGTCTTGTCTAACACCGCAACATCCAGGAGTCTTGTCTAACACTGCAACATCCAGGAGTCTTGTCTAACACTGCAACATCCAGGAGTCTTGTCTAACACTGCAACATCCAGGAGTCTTGTCTAACACTGTCACATCAAGGAGTCTTGTCTAACACTGCAACATCCAGGAGTCTTTTCTAACACTGCAACATCCAGGAGTCTTTTCTAACACTGCAACATTCAGGAGTCTTGTCTAACACTGCAATATCCAGGAGTCTTGTCTAACACTGCAACATCCAGGAGTCTTGTCTAACACTGCAACATCTAGGAGTCTTGTCTAGCACTGCAACATCCAGCAGTCTTGTCTAACACTGCAACATCTAGGAGTCTTGTCTAACAGTGCAACATCCAGGAGTCTTGTCTAACAGTGCAACATCCAGGAGTCTTGTCTAACAGTGCAACATCCAGGAGTCTTGTCTAACACTGCGATATCCAGGAGTCTTGTCTAACACTGCAACATCCAGGAGTCTTGTCTAACACTGCAACATCCAGGAGTCTTGTCTAACACTGCAACATCCACGAGTCTCTGTGACACTGCAACATCCAGGAGTCTTTTCTAACACTGCAACATCCAGGAGTCTTGTCTAACACTGCAACTTCCACGAGTCTTGTCTAACACTGCAACATCTAGGAGTCTTGTCTAACACTTCAACATCCAGGAGTCTTGTCTAACACTGCGACATCCAGGAGTCTTGTCTAACACTGCAACGTCCAAGAGTCTTGTCTAACACTGCAACATCCAGGAGTCTTGTCTAACACTGCAACATCCAGGAGTCTTGTCTAACACTGCGATATCCAGGAGTCTTGTCTAACACTGCAACATCCAGGAGTCTTGTCTAACACTGCAACATCCAGAAGTTTTGTCTAACACTGCAACATCTAGGAGTCTTGTCTAACACTGCAACATCTAGGAGTCTTGTCTAACACTGCAACATCCAGGAGTCGTGTCTAACACTGCAACAACCAGGAGTCTTGTCTAACACTGCAACATCTAGGAGTCTTGTCTAACAGTGCAACATCCAGGAGTCTTGTCTAACACTGCAACATCCAGGAGTCTTGTCTAACACTGCAACATCCAGGAGTCTTGTCTAACACTGCAACATCCAGGAGCGTTGTCTAACACTGCAACATCAAGGAGTCTTGTCTAACACTGCAACATCCAGGAGTCTTGTCTAACACTGCAACATCTAGGAGTCTTGTCTAACACTGAAACATCCAGGAGTCTTGTCTAACACTGCAACATCCAGGAGTCTTGTCAAACACTGCAACATCGAGGAGTCTTATCTAACACTGCAACATCTAGGTGTCTTGTCTAACACTGCAACATCCAGGAGTCTTGTCTAACACTGCAACATCCAGGAGTCTTGTCTAAAACTGCAACATCTAGGAGTCTTGTCTAACACCGAAACATCCAGGAGTCTTGTCTAACACTGCAACATCCAGGAGTCGTGTCTAACACTGCAACATCCAGGAGTCTTGTCTAACACTGCAACATCTAGGAGTCTTGTCTAACACTTCAATATCCAGGAGTCTTGTCTAACACTGCGACATCCAGGAGTCTTGTCTAACACTGCAACGTCCAAGAGTCTTGTCTAACACTGCAACATCCAGGGGTCTTGTCTAACACTGCAACATCCAGGAGTCTTGTCTAACACTGCAAAATCCAGGAGCGTTGTCTAACACTGCAACATCAAGGAGTCTTGTCTAACACTGCAACATCCAGGAGTCGTGTCTAACACTGCAACATCCAGGAGTCTTGTCTAACACTGCAACATCTAGGAGTCTTGTCTAACACTGAAACATCCAGGAGACTTGTCTAACAGTGCAACATCCAGGAGTCTTGTCTAACACTGCAACATCCAGGAGTCTTGTCAAACACTGCAACATCGAGGAGTCTTGTCTAACACTGCAACATCTAGGTGTCTTGTCTAACACTGCAACATCCAGGAGTCTTGTCTAACACTGCAACATCCAGGAGTCTTGTCTAACACTGCAACATCCAGGAGTCTTTTCTAACACTGCAACATCCAGGAGTCTTGTCTAACACTGCAACATCCAGGAGTCTTGTCTAACACTGCAACATCTAGGAGTCTTGTCTAACACCGCAACATCCAGGAGTCTTGTCTAACACTGCAACATCCAGGAGTCTTGTCTAACACTGCAACATCCAGGAGTCTTGTCTAACACTGCAACATCCAGGAGTCTTGTCTAACACTGTCACATCAAGGAGTCTTGTCTAACACTGCAACATCCAGGAGTCTTGTCTAACACTGCAACATCCAGGAGTCTTTTCTAACACTGCAACATTCAGGAGTCTTGTCTAACACTGCAACATCCAGGAGTCTTGTCTAACACTGCAACATCCAGGAGTCTTGTCTAACACTGCAACATCTAGGAGTCTTGTCTAGCACTGCAACATCCAGCAGTCTTGTCTAACACTGCAACATCTAGGAGTCTTGTCTAACAGTGCAACATCCAGGAGTCTTGTCTAACAGTGCAACATCCAGGAGTCTTGTCTAACACTGCAACATCCAGGAGTCTTGTCTAACACTGCGATATCTAGGAGTCTTGTCTAACACTGCAACATCCAGGAGTCTTGTCTAACACTGCAACATCCAGGAGTCTTGTCTAACAGTGCAACATCCAGGAGTCTCTGTGACACTGCAACATCCAGGAGTCTTTTCTAACACTGCAACATCCAGGAGTCTTTTCTAACACTGCAACATCCAGGAGTCTTGTCTAACACTGCAACATCTAGGAGTCTTGTCTAACACTTCAACATCCAGGAGTCTTGTCTAACACTGCGACATCTAGGAGTCTTGTCTAACACTGCAACGTCCAAGAGTCTTGTCTAACACTGCAACATCCAGGAGTCTTGTCTAACACTGCAACATCCAGGAGTCTTGTCTAACACTGCGATATCCAGGAGTCTTGTCTAACATTGCAACATCCAGGAGTCTTGTCTAACAGTGCAACATCCAGAAGTTTTGTCTAACACTGCAACATCTAGGAGTCTTGTCTAACACTGCAACATCTAGGAGTCTTGTCTAACACTGCAACATCCAGGAGTCGTGTCTAACACTGCAACAACCAGGTGTCTTGTCTAACACTGCAACATCTAGGAGTCTTGTCTAACAGTGCAACATCCAGGAGTCTTGTCTAACACTGCAACATCCAGGAGTCTTGTCTAACACTGCAACATCCAGGAGTCTTGTCTAACACTGCAACATCCAGGAGCGTTGTCTAACACTGCAACATCAAGGAGTCTTGTCTAACACTGCAACATCCAGGAGTCTTGTCTAACACTGCAACATCTAGGAGTCTTGTCTAACATTGAAACATCCAGGAGACTTGTCTAACAGTGCAACATCCAGGAGTCTTGTCTAACACTGCAACATCCAGGAGTCTTGTCAAACACTGCAACATCGAGGAGTCTTGTCTAACACTGCAACATCTAGGTGTCTTGTCTAACACTGCAACATCCAGGAGTCTTGTCTAACACTGCAACATCCAGGAGTCTTGTCTAACACTGCAACATGCAGGAGTCTTTTCTAACACTGCAACATCCAGGAGTCTAGTCTAACACTGCAACATCCAGGAGTCTTGTCTAACACTTCAACATCTAGGAGTCTTGTCTAACACTGAAACATCCAGGAGACTTGTCTAACAGTGCAACATCCAGGAGTCTTGTCTAACACTGCAACATCCAGGAGTCTTGTCAAACACTGCAACATCGAGGAGTCTTGTCTAACACTGCAACATCTAGGTGTCTTGTCTAACACTGCAACATCCTGGAGTCTTGTCTAACACTGCAACATCCAGGAGTCTTGTCTAACACTGCAACATCCAGGAGTCTTTTCTAACACTGCAACATCCAGGAGTCTTGTCTAACACTGCAACATCCAGGAGTCTTGTCTAACACTGCAACATCTAGGAGTCTTGTCTAACACCGCAACATCCAGGAGTCTTGTCTAACACTGCAACATCCAGGAGTCTTGTCTAACACTGCAACATCCAGGAGTCTTGTCTAACACTGCAACATCCAGGAGTCTTGTCTAACACTGTCACATCAAGGAGTCTTGTCTAACACTGCAACATCCAGGAGTCTTGTCTAACACTGCAACATCCAGGAGTCTTTTCTAACACTGCAACATTCAGGAGTCTTGTCTAACACTGCAACATCCAGGAGTCTTGTCTAACACTGCAACATCCAGGAGTCTTGTCTAACACTGCAACATCTAGGAGTCTTGTCTAGCACTGCAACATCCAGCAGTCTTGTCTAACACTGCAACATCTAGGAGTCTTGTCTAACAGTGCAACATCCAGGAGTCTTGTCTAACACTGTCACATCAAGGAGTCTTGTCTAACACTGCAACATCCAGGAGTCTTGTCTAACACTGCAACATCCAGGAGTCTTTTCTAACACTGCAACATTCAGGAGTCTTGTCTAACACTGCAACATCCAGGAGTCTTGTCTAACACTGCAACATCCAGGAGTCTTGTCTAACACTGCGATATCCAGGAGTCTTGTCTAACACTGCAACATCCAGGAGTCTTGTCTAACACTGCAACATCCAGGAGTCTCTGTGACACTGCAACATCCAGGAGTCTTTTCTAACACTGCAACATCCACGAGTCTTGTCTAACACTGCAACATCCAGGAGTCTTATCTAACACTGCAACATCTAGGAGTCTTGTCTAACACTTCAACATCCAGGAGTCTTGTCTAACACTGCGACATCCAGGAGTCTTGTCTAACACTGCAATTTCCAAGAGTCTTGTCTAACACTGCAACATCCAGGAGTCTTGTCTAACACTGCAACATCCAGGAGTCTTGTCTAACACTGCGATATCCAGGAGTCTTGTCTAACACTGCAACATCCAGGAGTCTTGTCTAACACTGCAACATCCAGAAGTTTTGTCTAACACTGCAACATCTAGGAGTCTTGTCTAACACTGCAACATCTAGGAGTCTTGTCTAACACTGCAACATCCAGGAGTCGTGTCTAACACTGCAACAACCAGGAGTCTTGTCTAACACTGCAACATCTAGGAGTCTTGTCTAACAGTGCAACATCCAGGAGTCTTGTCTAACATTGCAACATCCAGGAGTCTTGTCTAACACTGCAACATCCAGGAGTCTTGTCTAACACTGCAACATCCAGGAGCGTTGTCTAACACTGCAACATCAAGGAGTCTTGTCTAACACTGCAACATCCAGGAGTCTTGTCTAACACTGCAACATCTAGGAGTCTTGTCTAACACTGAAACCTCCAGGAGTCTTGTCTAACAGTGCAACATCCAGGAGTCTTGTCTAACACTGCAACATCCAGGAGTCTTGTCAAACACTGCAACATCGAGGAGTCTTGTCTAACACTGCAACATCTAGGTGTCTTGTCTAACACTGCAACATCCAGGAGTCTTGTCTAACACTGCAACATCCAGGAGTCTCGTCTAACACTGCAACATCCAGGAGTCTTGTCTAACACTGCAACTTCCAGGAGTCTTTTCTAACACTGCAACATCCAGGAGTCTTGTCTAACACTGCAACATCCAGGAGTCTTTTCTAACACTTCAACATCTAGGAGTCTTGTCTAACCCTGCAACATCCAGGAGTCTTGTCTAACACTGCAACATCCAGGAGTCTTGTCTAACACTGTAACATCCAGGAGTCTTGTCTAACACTGCAACATCCAGGATTCTTGTCTAACACTGTCACATCAAGGAGTCTTGTCTAACACTGCAACATCCAGGAGTCTTGTCTAACACTGCAACATCCAGGAGTCTTTTCTAACACTGCAACATTCAGGAGTCTTGTCTAACACTGCAACATCCAGGAGTCTTGTCTAACACTGCAACATCCAGGAGTCTTGTCTAAAACTGCAACATCTAGGAGTCTTGTCTAACACCGAAACATCCAGGAGTCTTGTCTAACACTGCAACATCCAGGAGTCTTGTCTAACACTGCAACATCCAGGAGTCTTGTCTAACACTGCAACATCTAGGAGTCTTGTCTAACACTTCAATATCCAGGAGTCTTGTCTAACACTGCGACATCCAGGAGTCTTGTCTAACACTGCAACGTCCAAGAGTCTTGTCTAACACTGCAACATCAAGGAGTCTTGTCTAACACTGCAACATCCAGGAGTCGTGTCTAACACTGCAACATCCAGGAGTCTTGTCTAACACTGCAACATCTAGGAGTCTTGTCTAACACTGAAACATCCAGGAGACTTGTCTAACAGTGCAACATCCAGGAGTCTTGTGTAACACTGCAACATCCAGGAGTCTTGTCAAACACTGCAACATCGAGGAGTCTTGTCTAACACTGCAACATCCAGGAGTCTTGTCTAACACTGCAACATCCAGGAGTCTTGTCTAACACTGCAACATCTAGGAGTCTTGTCTAACACCGCAACATCCAGGAGTCTTGTCTAACACTGCAACATCCAGGAGTCTTGTCTAACACTGCAACATCCAGGAGTCGTGTCTAACACTGCAACATCCAGGAGTCTTGTCTAACACTGTCACATCAAGGAGTCTTGTCTAACACTGCAACATCCAGGAGTCTTGTCTAACACTGCAACATCCAGGAGTCTTTTCTAACACTGCAACATTCAGGAGTCTTGTCTAACACTGCAACATCCAGGAGTCTTGTCTAACAGTGCAACATCCAGGAGTCTTGTCTAACAGTGCAACATCCAGGAGTCTTGTCTAACACTGCAACATCCAGGAGTCTTGTCAAACACTGCGATATCTAGGAGTCTTGTCTAACACTGCAACATCCAGGAGTCTTGTCTAACACTGCAACATCTAGGAGTCTTGTCTAACACTGAAACATCCAGGAGTCTTGTCTAACAGTGCAACATCCAGGAGTCTTGTCTAACACTGCAACATCCAGGAGTCTTGTCAAACACTGCAACATCCAGGAGTCTTGTCAAACACTGCAACATCGAGGAGTCTTGTCTAACACTGCAACATCCAGGAGTCTTGTCAAACACTGCAACATCGAGGAGTCTTGTCTAACACTGCAACATCCAGGAGTCTTGTCTAACACTGCAACATCTAGGAGTCTTGTCTAACACTGAAACATAGAGGAGTCTTGTCTAACACTGCAACATCCAGGAGTCTTATCTAACACTGCAACATCCAGGAGTCTTGTCTAACACTGCAACATCCAGGAGCGTTGTCTAACACTGCAACATCTAGGTGTCTTGTCTAACACTGCAACATCCAGGAGTCTTGTCTAACACTGCAACATCCAGGAGTCTTGTCTAACACTGCAACATCCAGGAGTCTTTTCTAACACTGCAACATCCAGGAGTCTTGTCTAACACTGCAACATCCAGGAGTCTTGTCTAACACTTCAACATCTAGGAGTCTTGTCTAACACTGCAACATCCAGGAGTCTTGTCTAACACTGCAACATCCAGGAGTTTTGTCTAAAACTGCAACATCTAGGAGTCTTGTCTAACACCGAAACATCCAGGAGTCTTGTCTAACACTGCAACATCCAGGAGTCTTGTCTAACACTGCAACATCTAGGAGTCTTGTCTAACACTGCAACATCTAGGAGTCTTGCCTAACACTACAACATCCAGGAGTCTTGTCTAACACTGCAACATCCAGGAGTCTTGTCTAACACTTCAACATCCAGGAGTCTTGTCTAACACTGCAACATCCAGGAGTCTTGTCTAACACTGTCACATCAAGGAGTCTTGTCTAACACTGCAACATCCAGGAGTCTTTTCTAACACTGCAACATCCAGGAGTCTTTTCAAACACTGCAACCTCCAGGAGTCTTGTCTAACACTGCAACATCCAGGAGTCTTGTCTAACACTGCAACATCGAGGAGTCTTGTCTAACACTGCAACATCCAGAAGTCTTGTCTAACCCTGCAACATCCAGGAGTCTTGTCTAACACTGCAACATCTAGGAGTCTTGTCTAACACTGCAACATCCTTGAGTCTTGTCTAACACTGCAACATCCAGGAGTCTTGTCTAACACTGCA
This sequence comes from Cherax quadricarinatus, assembly GCF_038502225.1. Classification (NCBI taxonomy): domain Eukaryota; kingdom Metazoa; phylum Arthropoda; class Malacostraca; order Decapoda; family Parastacidae; genus Cherax; species Cherax quadricarinatus. The sequence continues at coordinate 41,643,714 of NC_091316.1, read as the reverse complement.
ACATCCAGGAGTCTTGTCTAACACTGCAACATCCAGCAGTCTTGTCTAACACTGCAACATCTAGGAGTCTTGTCTAACACTGCAACATCTAGGAGTCTTGTCTAACACTGCAACATCCAGGAGTCTTGTCTAACACTGCAACATCTAAGAGTCTTGTCTAACACTGCAACATCCAGGAGTCTTGTCTAACACTGCAACATCCAGGAGTCTTGTCTAACACTGCAACATCAAAGAGTCTTGTCTAACAGTGCAACATCTAAGAGTCTTGTCTAACACTGCAACATCTAAGAGTCTTGTCTAACACTGCAACATCTAAGAGTCTTGTCTAACACTGCAACATCCAGGAGTCTTGTCTAACACTGCAACATCCAGGATTCTTGTCTAACACTGCAACATCAAGGAGTCTTGTCTAACACTGCAACATCTAAGAGTCTTGTCTAACACTGCAACATCCAGGAGTCTTGTCTAACACTGCAACATCCAGGAGTCTTGTCTAACACTGCAACATCTAAGAGTCTTGTCTAACACTGGAACATCCAGGAGTCTTGTCTAACACTGCAACATCCAGGAGTCTTGTCTAACACTGCAACATCCAGGAGTCTTGTCTAACACTGCAACATCCAGGAGTCTTGTCTAACACTGCAACATCTAGGAGTCTTGTCTAACACTGCAACATCCAGGAGTCTTTTCTAACACTGCAACATCTAGGAGTCTTGTCTAGCACTGCAACATCCAGCAGTCTTGTCTAACACTGCAACATCAAGGAGTCTTGTCTAACACTGCAACATCTGAGAGTCTTGTCTAACACTGGAACATCCAGGAGTCTTGTGTAACACTGCAACATCCAGGAGTCTTGTCTAACACTGCAACATCCAGGAGTCTTGTCTAACACTGCAACATCCAGGAGTCTTGTCTAATACTGCAACATCCAGGAGTCTTTTCTAACACTGCAACATCCAGGAGTCTTGTCTAACACTGCAACATCTAGGAGTCTTGTCTAACACTGCAACATCTAGGAGTCTTGTCTAACACTGCAACATCTAGGAGTCTTGTCTAACACTGCAACATCTAGGAGTCTTGTCTAGCACTGCAACATCCATGAGTCTTGTCTAACACTGCAACATCCAGGAGTCTTGTCTAACACTGCAACATCTAGGAGTCTTGTCTAACACTGCAACATCTAGGAGTCTTGTCTAGCACTGCAACATCCAGGAGTCTTGTGTAACACTGCAACATCCAGGAGTCTTGTCTAACACTGCAACATCCAGGAGTCTTGTCTAACACTGCAACATCCAGGAGTCTTGTCTAACACTGCAACATCCAGGAGTCTTGTCTAACACTGCAACATCCAGGAGTCTTGTCTAACACTGCAACATCCAGGAGTCTTGTCTAACACTGCAACATCAAGGAGTCTTGTCTAACACTGCAACATCTAGGAGTCTTGTCTAACACTGCAACATCTAGGAGTCTTGTCTAACACTGCAACATCAAGGAGTCTTGTCAAACACTGCAACATCTAGGAGTCTTGTCTAACACTGCAACATCAATGAGTCTTGTCTAACACTGCAACATCTAGGAGTCTTGTCTAACACTGCAACATCTAGGAGTCTTGTCTAACACTGCAACATCTAGGAGTCTTGGTAGAGAGAAATCTTCCACAACTCTGACACTTGCCTGACCTCACACTAGTCTTCTCCGTACATCAATAACGTCTCATTTAATCTGCTTCTCTTCTCCTGTTACTAGTAAGTCTATAACTTCGGGCATCTTCTTCAGATTCATCAACTCTGTTGGAATGAACACATCATTTCAAGGCAGTGGGGACTGATCACCTCAGAATAACTCCACATGTCGTCCACTGTTGGCAACAGACTTTTGAAAGCAGAAAGATTAATCACTTCCCCCAAAAAAGTCCTCCACTGTCCCCAGAACAACTTTCTGTACAGGACTGATAATGCCCCTGGTTGGCCAAACGTCTCCATAATAAACATACCCAGGTGTTCCACATGTGTTTTTGTCCTTTAGTCGTCTTTTCGTTTAATAAACGTACCATTATCAGCTATGGCAGTGCAATCCTCGTTTTTAAATAGATAACAATATCAATTTATGCACAGTCTTCTTCCTTGATTACCAGCTGACGCTTCCATCCATAACGAGCCGTCACGAAAGGCCCAATTTTCCCAAAAACGCGCTCTGGAAGGAAAACCATAATGCTATCAACGTGTAAGGCCCAGAGTTGCTTGCCTCTCCAGTAATTAGGTTTGGCGAGCACATCCGCCCATTCTTTCCTCGTCAGAAGTTGAACGAGGCCATTACTCAGTAGTTAGCACCTAAGTGGAAAAGTAGGATGGAAACATAGTTGAAGAGATCTCCTGTGCTGTTAATGCTGGCAGCTTCCCTGTGTTGTTAGTGCTGGCAGCTTCCCTGTGTTGTTAGTGCTGGCAGCTTCCCTGTGTTGTTAGTGCTGGCAGCTTCCCTGTGTTGTTAGTGCTGGCAGCTTCCCTGTGTTGTTAGTGCTGGCAGCTTCCCTGTGTTGTTAGTGCTGGCAGCTTCCCTGTGTTGTTAGTGCTGGCAGCTTCCCTGTGTTGTTAGTGCTGGCAGCTTCCCTGTGTTGTTAGTGCTGGCAGCTTCCCTGTGTTGTTAGTGCTGGCAGCTTCCCTGTGTTGTTAGTGCTGGCAGCTTCCCTGTGTTGTTAGTGCTGGCAGCTTCCCTGTGTTGTTAGTGCTGGCAGCTTCCCTGTGTTGTTAGTGCTGGCAGCTTCCCTGTGTTGTTAGTGCTGGCAGCTTCCCTGTGTTGTTAGTGCTGGCAGCTTCCCTGTGTTGTTAGTGCTGGCAGCTTCCTGGCAGCTTCCCTGTGTTGTTAGTGCTGGCAGCTTCTTTGTGTTGTTAGTGCTGGCAGCTTCCCTGTGTTGTTAGTGCTGGCAGCTTCCCTGTGTTGTTAGTGCTGGCAGCTTCCCTGTGTTGTTAGTGCTGGCAGCTTCCGTGTTGTTAGTGCTGGCAGCTTCCCTGTGTTGTTAGTGCTGGCAGCTTCCCTGTGTTGTTAGTGCTGGCAGCTTCCCTGTGTTGTTAGTGCTGGCAGCTTCCCTGTGTTGTTAGTGCTGGCAGCTTCCCTGTGTTGTTAGTGCTGGCAGCTTCCCTGTGTTGTTAGTGCTGGCAGCTTCCCTGTGTTGTTAGTGCTGGCAGCTTCCCTGTGTTGTTAGTGCTGGCAGCTTCAATGTGTTGTTAGTGCTGGCAGCTTCCCTGTGTTGTTAGTGCTGGCAGCTTCAATGGGTGGTTAGTGCTGGCTGTGTTGTTAGTGCTGGCAGCTTCCCTGTGTTGTTAGTGCTGGCAGCTTCCCTGTGTTGTTAGTGCTGGCAGCTTCAATGTGTTGTTAGTGCTGGCAGCTTCCCTGTGTTGTTAGTGCTGGCAGCTTCCCTGTGTTGTTAGTGCTGGCAGCTTCCCTGTGTTGTTAGTGCTGGCAGCTTCCCTGTGTTGTTAGTGCTGGCAGCTTCCCTGTGTTGTTAGTGCTGGCAGCTTCCCTGTGTTGTTAGTGCTGGCAGCTTCCCTGTGTTGTTAGTGCTGGCAGCTTCCCTGTGTTGTTAGTGCTGGCAGCTTCCCTGTGTTGTTAGTGCTGGCAGCTTCCTGGCAGCTGTGTTGTTAGTGCTGGCAGCTTCCCTGTGTTGTTAGTGCTGGCAGCTTCCCTGTGTTGTTAGTGCTGTGTTGTTAGTGCTGGCAGCTTCCCTGTGTTGTTAGTGCTGGCAGCTTCCCTGTGTTGTTAGTGCTGGCAGCTTCCCTGTGTTGTTAGTGCTGGCAGCTTCCCTGTGTTGTTAGTGCTGGCAGCTTCCCTGTGTTGTTAGTGCTGGCAGCTTCCCTGTGTTGTTAGTGCTGGCAGCTTCCCTGTGTTGTTAGTGCTGGCAGCTTCCCTGTGTTGTTAGTGCTGGCAGCTTCCCTGTGTTGTTAGTGCTGGCAGCTTCCCTGTGTTGTTAGTGCTGGCAGCTTCCCTGTGTTGTTAGTGCTGGCAGCTTCCCTGTGTTGTTAGTGCTGGCAGCTTCCCTGTGTTGTTAGTGCTGGCAGCTTCCCTGTGTTGTTAGTGCTGGCAGCTTCCCTGTGTTGTTAGTGCTGGCAGCTGTGTTGTTAGTGCAGCTTCCCTGTGTTGTTAGTGCTGGCAGCTTCCCTGTGTTGTTAGTGCTGGCAGCTTCCCTGTGTTGTTAGTGCTGGCAGCTTCCCTGTGTTGTTAGTGCTGGCAGCTTCCCTGTGTTGTTAGTGCTGGCAGCTTCCCTGTGTTGTTAGTGCTGGCAGCTTCCCTGTGTTGTTAGTGCTGGCAGCTTCCCTGTGTTGTTAGTGCTGGCAGCTTCCCTGTGTTGTTAGTGCTGGCAGCTTCCCTGTGTTGTTAGTGCTGGCAGCTTCCCTGTGTTGTTAGTGCTGGCAGCTTCCCTGTGTTGTTAGTGCTGGCAGCTTCCCTGTGTTGTTAGTGCTGGCAGCTTCCCTGTGTTGTTAGTGCTGGCAGCTTCCCTGTGTTGTTAGTGCTGGCAGCTTCCCTGTGTTGTTAGTGCTGGCAGCTTCCCTGTGTTGTTAGTGCTGGCAGCTTCCCTGTGTTGTTAGTGCTGGCAGCTTCCCTGTGTTGTTAGTGCTGGCAGCTTCCCTGTGTTGTTAGTGCTGGCAGCTTCCCATGTGTTGTTAGTGCTGGCAGCTTCCCTGTGTTGTTAGTGCTGGCAGCTTCCCTGTGTTGTTAGTGATGGCAGCTTCTCTGTGTTGTTAGTGCTGGCAGCTTCCCTGTGTTGTTAGTGCTGGCAGCTTCTTTGTGTTGTTAGTGCTGGCAGCTTCCCTGTGTTGTTAGTGCTGGCAGCATCCCTGTGTTGTTAGTGCTGGCAGTTTCCCTGTGTTGTTAGTGCTGGCAGCTTCCCTGTGTTGTTAGTGCTGGCAGCTTCCCTGTGTTGTTAGTGCTGTGTTGTTAGTGCACTTCCCTGTGTTGTTAGTGCTGGTGTTGTTAGTGCACTTCCCTGTGTTGTTAGTGCTGGCAGCATCCCTGTGTTGTTAGTGCTGGCAGTTTCCCTGTGTTGTTAGTGCTGGCAGCTTCCCTGTGTTGTTAGTGCTGGCAGCTTCCCTGTGTTGTTAGTGCTGGCAGCTTCCATGTGTTGTTAGTGCTGGCAGCTTCCGTGTTGTTAGTGCTGGCAGCTTCCCTGTGTTGTTAGTGCTGGCAGCTTCCCTGTGTTGTTAGTGATGGCAGCTTCCCTGTATTGTTAGTGCTGGCAGCTTCCCTGTGTTGTTAGTGCTGGCATCATTCCTGTGTTGTTAGTGCTGGCATCATTCCTGTGTTGTTAGTGCTGGCATCATTCCTGTGTTGTTAGTGCTGGCATCATTCCTGTGTTGTTAGTGCTGGCATCATTCCTGTGTTGTTAGTGCTGGCATCATTCCTGTGTTGTTAGTGCTGTCACTTTCCCTGTGTTGTTAGTGGTGTCACTTTCCCTGTGTTGTTAGTGCTGTCACTTTCCCTGTGTTGTTAGTGCTGTCACTCATTCCTGTGTTGTTAGTGCTGTCATCTTTCCTGTGTTGTTTGTGCTGTCATCTTTCCTGTGTTGTTAGTGCTGTCATCTTTCCTGTGTTGTTAGTGCTGGCATCATTCCTGTGTTGTTAGTGCTGGCATCATTCCTGTGTTGTTAGTGCTGTCACTTTCCCTGTGTTGTTAGTGCTGTCACTTTCTCTGTGTTGTTAGTGCTGTCACTTTCCCTGTGTTGTTAGTGGTGTCACTTTCCCTGTGTTGTTAGTGCTGTCACTTTCCCTGTGTTGTTAGTGGTGTCACTTTCCCTGTGTTGTTAGTGCTGTCACTTTCCCTGTGTTGTTAGTGCTGTCACTTTCCCTGTGTTGTTAGTGCTGTCACTTTCCCTGTGTTGTTAGTGCTGTCACTTTCCCTGTGTTGTTAGTGCTGTCACTTTCCTTGTGTTGTTAGTGCTGTCACTTTCCCTGTGTTGTTAGTGCTGTCACTTTCCCTGTGTTGTTAGTGCTGTCACTTTCTCTGTGTTGTTAGTGGTGTCACTTTCCCTGTGTTGTTAGTGCTGTCACTTTCCTTGTGTTGTTAGTGCTGTCACTTTCCTTGTGTTGTTAGTGGTGTCACTTTCCCTGTGTTGTTAGTGCTGTCACTTTCCCTGTGTTGTTAGTGCTGTCACTCTCCTTGTGTTGTTAGTGCTGTCACTTTCCCTGTGTTGTTAGTGCTGTCACTTTCCCTGTGTTGTTAGTGCTGTCACTTTCCCTGTGTTGTTAGTGCTGTCACTTTCCCTGTGTTGTTAGTGCTGTCACTCTCCTTGTGTTGTTAGTGCTGTCACTTTCCCTGTGTTGTTAGTGCTGTCACTTTCCCTGTGTTGTTAGTGCTGTCACTTTCTCTGTGTTGTTAGTGCTGTCACTTTCCCTGTGTTGTTAGTGCTGTCACTTTCCTTGTGTTGTTAGTGGTGTCACTTTCCCTGTGTTGTTAGTGCTGTCACTCTCCTTGTGTTGTTAGTGCTGTCACTTTCTCTGTGTTGTTAGTGCTGTCACTCTCCTTGTGTTGTTAGTGCTGTCACTCTCCTTGTGTTGTTAGTGCTGTCACTCTCCTTGTGTTGTTAGTGCTGTCACTCTCCTTGTGTTGTTAGTGCTGTCACTCTCCTTGTGTTGTTAGTGCTGTCACTCTCCTTGTGTTGTTAGTGCTGTCACTCTCCTTGTGTTGTTAGTGCTGTCACTCTCCTTGTGTTGTTAGTGCTGTCACTTTCTCTGTGCTGTCAGTGAACGCAGTTTTTCCCTATACCTGTTCACCTTCCTGGAGTCTACCAGGAAAGTATTCCCAGGATCAACGCCTCCCGGTTCGGTCCACGACCAGGCTTCCCGGTGGATCAGGGCATGATCAACCAGGCTGTTACTGCTGGCCGCACGTAGCCCAACATACGAAACACAGCCGGACTGAACCAGCACCAACTTTAAGTATCTGTCTAGCTCCAGCTTGAGGGCAGCCAGGAGTCTAGTGGTAATTCCCCTTATGCTTGGTGGGAGGCTGTTGAACAGTCTTGGGCCCCGGACACTTGTCTTTTCTCTGAGTTTACCAGTGGTGTCCCTGTTTTCACTGTGGATATTTTGCACCGCCTGCCCAGTCTTTTGCCTTCGTAGGGAAGGATTTTTGTGTGCAGATTAGGAGCCATTTCTTCTAGGATCTTCACAAAAGTTCATATGTTCTTTGTCATACGAACAAACATTTAAAATATGATTCTGTTGCCTTTTCTTCCTATTCCTCTGAAGATGTGCGTGCAAGCACATGAAAGCACTCAGGTTTATGTAGAGAAATTGCAGCGCTGAGGTAAACCACTGTTGTCTCTAAAACAGTTTTGAATACCTTCTAACATTATGTCCTTGATGAATAACAGGTTTTCGTCATCATCGTTGTTGGTGAAGTATTTGTCAAAACTTATGTAAACCGAGAGCATTGTTAGCCACGGACACACTCACCTGACTCTTAAGCCCTTAAGCCCTTAAGCTCTTAAGCTCTTAAGCTCTTATGCCAATGGCTATGTTATGTATTACATCACAAGTTATGACAGTTATTTTACCAACAACAATTATGACAAAAACCTGTTGTGCGTCAAGGACATCTTTGTTAAAAGGCATTCAAGAGTGTTTCAAGGACAACAATGGTTTACCTCAGAGATACAATCTTTCTCTACATAAACTTATAATCAGCAGCAACAACATACTGGTTCAGACTAAGGGGCAAGATAACGATTTTGAACAAAAATGATTAAACCAAAGTTTATGGTGTACAAAATGATAATAACACATGCGACAAACTAACCAAAATTCCCTCCCTACCGTAAGCGCCAGTTTCAACGAAGAAGTACAAGCCATTGGAAATAATAATGACATGTAACTCCAGTTGAAAACAACAAACCTAAGTCTCTCTTACTCTCAAGGGCAACGCAGAACCCATATGCAGAGTATACCAGTGAAACCTAGCATTTCCAACAAAGGGTCATTTTCGTACAAATTAGCTAAATGGCTAAGTGGTCTTCTATCTCCTTGCCTCAGCAACTTGTCCCAGTCACATCTGATACACTCAGAAGATTTCATTGAAAAGGCTAGAAACTTCAACCTGCAGAATAAAAGGATGTTAAATTTGACTGTGGACTCCTTGTTCACTCTTTTACCAGTTGGTGAAGTCTTGCATTTCCCAGCCATCAAACTGATTACATATCAAAAGGAGTTTCCAATCTCCATCAAGAAAATCTTTGCACCCAAATAAATTGTGTGTCACTGCCAATGTTTTCTCGTTCAACAACGAATTCTTTAAACAGAAATTTGGGTACAGCGGGGTAAGTTTACTTTCCCGTACACCCTGTTATGTATGGAATACTATAACACTACCATCCTTACCAGCATCAGAGAGAGGCGCCTCGTGGCTCACTGAGAGAAGGGCCTCGTGGCTCACTGGTACAGCTCTGAGCCTACTACATGTCTAGATCCTGGTTCCAGTGCCCATCCAGTCTTCTGTCTAATGACTTGGTACAGGGACACTGGTGAAGTCTTTACCATATGGGACGAGATTTGGGGCAGCTTTGAGATATATCTTGACAATCTTAACCATCTTGTTCGTTTTATACAGATCAAAGTTAAATGGGAAACAAACATTCAACTTCCATTCATTCATTTTCTCATCACCAGATATAACGATCTTGTTAAATTTTAATTTTAAAAGACGACTCCCACTGCCAGCTATGTTCATTTCTACAGCCACCATTCAATACAGATCAAGAAGAGCACCATTTCAAGCTTATTCTTACGTGCACTCAGGATATGCTGCCCCTCAAAGTTGGACCAAGAAAAAGAAATCCTTAGAGCACAGAGCTCCAAATTTGAATACCCTGACTGGTTTATAAAACAAGAAGAAAACAAAGCAAATATAGATTTATACTAAACCTTAACTCCATCTAGCAAATCTCAGCTCATGATATCCTACCACCAAGGTACATTCAATCGTCTCAACAAAGTGACCAACATAATTACTTTCTATCCAAACAAATTGAGGAATCTCTTCCCATGAAACGCAAACATTTAGCTATGCAAGATACACCAGGAGTTTACCAGATACCATAAAACGACTGCAACTAAGCATACATAGGGCAGACAGGACGAACACTGTCTACAAGAATCATTGAACACCAGAGGATAATTCAGCCATTTTTCAACATGTCAGCGTAAACAATCACAATATTCACTGGGAAGCTGCCACCATCAAACACAAATCACACTGCAGTTACAAAAGCAAAATCATAGACTCTGCCCTCACAGCTGCTACTCCCAGTTTCAGCATCTCACAGACACAATGGAAACCAGACGTCATTTCAAAATTCACCCTCAAGAAGCACATACCAGCGCCCAACCTGATACAGAACCACAGTACACCATCAGGAATCACATAGTACAATGGAAATTCCTACCCAAATTTTTAGCTTCACTTCAGGACACGTTTCTCAACTCACGTGTAAGGTGTCAGGTGCAACTTTCCTTATATATTCTTGTTGTCATTTCACTTATATATCTACTCAAGGGGATCCCAGAAGGGGATCGAAATATACAGATTAATTTAACTTCTGAGTTTCTGTCGTCAAGTGGTTTATTATTAACCACTGACAAGTGTTCATCAAACTTTACTTATCCATACATATATATATATATATATATATATATATATATATATATATATATATATATATATATATATATATATATATATATATATATATATATATATATATATATATATATATAACGTGCCCAATAGGTAAAACTTGCGATTTTGCTATAATAGCAATGCTCTTGATGCCGAATAAGTGAAAATTTGTGTATGCAATAATTTTTGTTGGTATACAGTTAACACTGTTCAGTGGATTTAGCAAAATTTTGTGTAGATATTTTTTGGGGGGTTTTAATGTTAGGTTAAGTTACAAAATGTTCAGCTCCGTGGAGAAACCTGTTCTCCGAGCCTGAAGCTCCGCAACTGTTACTTCCAAAATCAATAAATATTACATAAGAACCTAAGAAAGAAGGAACACTGCAACAAGCCTACTGACCCATGGGGAGCAGGTCCATTCCCCCCCCCCCGGATTAGCCCAGTGACCCACCCAGTCTGATCATCTCCACTCAAGGATGGAGCACTGCACCAGACCCAGCAGCACAAGCTAGTTAGGTCCAACTCACACCCACCCACACCCACTCGTGTATTTATCTAACCTATTTTTAAAACTACACAACGTTTCAGCCTGAATAACTGTACTCGGGAGTTTGTTCCACTCATCCACAACTCTATTACCAAACCAGTGCTTTCCTATATCCTTTCTGAATCTGAATTTTTCCAACTTGAAACCATTGCTGCGAGTCCTGTCTTGGCTGGAAATTTTCAGCACGCTATTTACATCCCCTTTATTTATTCCTGTTTTCCATTTATACACCTCGATCATATTATTATTATTATAATCAAGGGGGAAGCGCTAAACCCGGAGGATTATACAGCGCCTGGGGGGGGATGTGGAAGGCATTCAGGCTTAATTCGGGGAACTGGAGCACAGATCCAATTCCCTAAATCAAGAGCCCCTCACCAACATCAAGGAGCCTTCCTTGAGGGGACCTCGATCATATCCTCCCTAATTCTACGCCTTTCGAGAGAGTGCAGATTCAGGGCCTCAGTCTATCCTCATAGGGAAGATTTCTGATACATGGGATCATCTTTGTCATCCTCCTCTGTACGTTTTCCAGAGCATTTATGTCCTTCCTGTAATACTGTGACCAGAACTGAGCAGCATAGTCTAAATGAGGCCTAACCAAGGATATATAGAGTTGAAGAACAACCTGAGGACTTCTATTATTTATACTTCTAGATATGAAGCCAAGAATTCTGTTAGCTTTATTGCGAGCACTAATGCACTGTTGTCTTGGTTTTAGATTACTGCTAACCAGAACTCCTAAATCCTTTTCGCAATCAGTAGTATTAAGATCTACATTATTTAGTTTATATGTGGCATGGTTATTTACCTGTCCAACATTTAGAACTTTGCATTTGTCAATATTAAACTGTATCTGCCACTTCACCGACCATTGCATCAGTCTATTCAAATCATCCTAGAGTGCTCTAGTGTCCTCATTAGAATGAATTGGACGGCCTATTTTGGTGTCATCAGCAAATTTGCTTATGTCGCTATTTATTCCCTCATCTATGTCGTTTATGTAAATTGTGAACAACAACGGGCCCAACACTGACCCCTGAGGAACACCGCTTGTGACGTGCCCCCAGTCTGATTTCTCCCCATTTATGCAAACTCTCTGCTGTCTGTTTGTCAGCCATGCCTCTAAACAGGAAAAAATTTTTCCTCCTATTCCGTGTGGCGTAAGTTTCCTCAATAGCCTCTGGTGTGGAACTCTATCGAAAGCCTTACTGAAGTCCATATACACAATATCATATTCATTACCATGATCTACCTCCTCAAACACCTTAGTGAAAAAAGTTAGTAAATTCGTAAGACAGGAACGCCATTTTGTAAAACCGTGTTGAGATTCATTAATCAATCTGTGCCTGTCAAGATGGCTACGGATTGCTACGGCAATTATTGATTCCATAAATTTTTTCACTATGGAGGTAAGGCTTATTGGTCTATATATATATATATATATATATATATATATATATATATATATATATATATATATGTCGTGCCGAATATGTAAAACTGGTCAGTTAGCAAGAACTCATTTAAAATTAAGTCCTTTCTAAAAATTTCTCTTATACGTTTAAAGATATATATTTTTAATTGATGTTAATGTAAAAAAATTTAATTTTGCACCAAAAGAATCTTAGAAAACTTACCTAACCTTATTATAACAAGCGCAATTTATTTTAGCCTAATCCTACTAAATATATTTTAAAAACGTTTACAGAAATTTAATACTAAACAAACACAATAAAATATATTTTTTTCGTTGGGTTTAGAATGATTTTGGCGAAATTATTGCATACACAAATTTTCGCTTGTCCTATATGGCAAGATGAGCGTTGCTATTTAAGCCAAGATCGCAAGTTCTGCCTATTCGGCACGACATATATATATATATATATATATATATATATATATATATATATATATATATATATATATATATATATATATATATATATATATATATATATATATATATATATATATATATATAGGGTGGTACTACCTTTAGAACTTTACTGGGGACCCTCATCCTCAGAGAAAAAAATAAACGTACCTCTGGGAAACCTCTAAGTTCTCCCCGGAGCTGTTTGAATATTTTCTTCTCCTACCACCCCCAATATTAGATATTCTATGTGAACATTCATTAATAAACAGAATACATTTACAGAAAAACAAACATGAATACAATGGCACAATGTATCAAAGGTCATGAATTTCCTCCAGCTCATCCAAGGCTGGACGCGAGCCAAGTATGTAGCAAGCATTTCCCCTCTGGATGGCTATGCTGAGGTGCTGGAACATGAAAGTGGCTGCCCTTGGGTCCCTGGTGGTGTCGATGAGTCTGGAATCCAATTCTTTAAGGAACCGTGTGGCATTTTTTCCCCATGATCCCAAGGTCTCTGATCCCACTGGGACAAATTGATACTGTTTGCTAATGTCCCTGTACTTGCTGATCTTGTACTCCTCCCTGTGGTCAGCAGCTCCTCCCTGTCGCCCAACACTGTTATGGATATAGGTGTCAGCCAGTGTGGACACACAGGTATAGTCCCATGCTAAGAGCTTGCCATTCTTCCAAGGATAGATGGTGATCCCGTCGGGGCGGTTTGCTGGGTTGTGGGTATTGTTGGCTGCTAGTGATCGGGGCTCCCTCTCGGCTGGGCATCCAGCTGTAGCAAGGGTTTTCTTAATGATGTCGTTGACCTCATTGTGTCTTGCATGCCAGCCCTTGGTTTTGGAACAGTTAAGACCTTGTAGACCGTATTGGTCTGCTTGCACTTTGCCGCAAATACACGTATATTCTGTGTGAATTGGGGCAGCAAGGCGCAGAGCCACTGCAATACGGAGGGTCTTAGGGTCGAGTCGTGTTCCCATTGCCGATATGGGAACTGTTTGGAGGAAGTCCACAGAGTGAGGTGCGCTCACAGCTTGGAGACAGGCAATCTCCCTATCTGATGTTGCAGCCCTGACCATGATGGCAAGCGCCTTTTCAGCGATTGGGCCATCCCAGCTTGACTGTTTGTGAGCCAGTGCTGCACTAGGGTTTGGTGCTGGAGCAGCAAGAGTCTCCCATTCAATGATGGCACTGGCATAGCTAGGGTCTTCTATTCCTGCTGAGTCACTGAGGGTATCAGGAAGAATTTGTCTTATCAACTCGTTTGATGCTATAGAAGAGGATAGGAAAGCTGGTAGAGCAATCTGGGAGGATCTGCGTACTCCTAGCCCTCCAAGCCTGACCGGAAGTGAGGCTTGCAACCACTGTCCATCTTCAAGGGAAAGATTCAATACACTCTCTAGCATGGTCTTCAGGAGAGAGTCATATTCCTTGAGTTTTGGACTGCTGAAGGCTGGGGAGCATCTCAGAAAGTAGGTAAGCTTTGGGATTGACAGGCACCTGGTGAGTAGGTAGAAGGCATCGTGTGTGTCAATGTCTTTCATCCTGCTTTCCATCGTCCGGAGGTCTGAGACTTTTTTTCCTAGGATCAGATCGATGGCATTGAACCCAAGAGGAGCACCAAGGAGAGTGCTATTGGCTGGATCAATGGCTCGTGCTCCTGGTAAAACAGCACTAATATTCTGGATCATCTGTTGATTGGTAGAAACTATTTCACATTTGGTGGGGTTTAAAGAAAGGCCCAGGCTTTCTCCCATGTCTTTAATTTTACTGATGTCCTCTAGGAGAGATTCTGTTGTGCCAGCTAGGGTACCGTCGTCCAGGAACCAGATGTTGACACACAAATAACCCGCACATAAAAGAGAGAAGCTTACGACGACGTTTCGGTCCGACTTAGACCATTTACAAAGTCACACTAACCAGAAGTGGAGCAGGACGGCTATATATAGGCAGGAAGAGGTGGTGGTAGTAGTAGTAATAGTAGTAGTAGTAGTAGTAGTAGTAGTAGTAGTAGTAGTAGTAGTAGTAGTAGAAGTAGAGGTAGTAGTAGTGGTAGTAGTGGGGAATAAGGAGGACAAGCCAGTCAAATACAAAGGAAGGGGAGCACTGCAAGGGAGCTAGGTGCCCACAGAGGGAGAGCAAGCTCACAGAGGTGCGCTTGCTCTCCCTGTTGCTTCTCCCTCTTCCCCTTTCCTCTTTATTCTTTTTCTCCTCTGGGTTGTCTTTCTCTCTTATGTCTCGTGTTTCTGTTCCTTCTTCATTTATTTCACCACTTCCCCTTTCACGCACCTCTGTGCGCTTGCTCTCCCTCTCTGGGCACCTAGCTCCCTTGCAGTGCTCCCCTTCCTTCGTATTTGACTGGCTCGTCCTCCTTATTCCTCACTACTACTACCACTACTACTACCTCTACTACTACTACTACTACTACCACCACCACCACCTCTTCCTGCCTATATATAGCCGTCCTGCTCCACTTCTGGTTAGTGTGACTTTGTAAATGGTCCAAGTCGGACCGAAACGTCGTCGTAAGCTTCTCTCTTTTATGTGCGGGTTATTTGTGTGTCGTTCCAGTCACTGCACTGTGCCTTTTTTGGTTATTTAACCAGATATTTAGCTCGCTGGAGAGTGCTTCTGTGACTTCCTTATATATGTCGTGCCGAATAGGCAGAACTTGCAATCTTGGGTTAAATAGCAACGCTCATCTTGCCATATAGGACAAGCGAAAATTTGTGTATGCAATAATTTCACCAAAATCATTTTGAACCTAACGAAAAAAAATATATTTCACTATGTTTAGTATTAAATTATTAACAAATCTAAAATATATTTAGTTTGGTTAGGCTAAAATAAATTGTTCTTCTTATAATAAGGTTAGGTACGTTTTCTAAGATTCTTTTGGAGCAAAATTAAGAATTTTTGCATTAACATTAATGAAAAAAATATATCTTTAAATGTATAAGAGAAAATAAAAAAAAAAGAAAAGGCACAATACCGTGACTGGAACGATACACAAATAACCCGCACATAGAAGAGAGAAGCTTACGACGACGTTTCGGTCCGACTTGGACCATTTACAAAGTCACACTAACCAGAAGTTGAGCAGGACGGCTATATATAGGCAGGAAGAGGTAGTGGTGGTCGTATTAGTAGTAGTAGTAGTAGTAGTAGTAGTAGTAGTAGTGGTAGTAGTAGTAGTAGTAGTGTTAGTAGTAGTGGTAGTAGTAGTAGTGGTGGTAGTAGTAGTAGTAAAGGTAGTAGTAGTGTTAGTGGTAGTAGTGGGGAATAAGGAGGAGGAGCCAGTCAAATACAAAGAAAGGGGACCACTGCAAGGGAGCTAGGTGCCCACAGAAGGAGAGCAAGTGCACAGAGGTGGGTGAAAGGGGAAGTGGTAAAATAAATAATGAAGGAACAGAAACACGAGATAGAAGAAAGACAGACAACCCAGAGGAGAAAAGGGAAAGGGGAAGAGGGAGAAGAAGAAAAAGAAAAAGAAAGAAAAAATGAGGAGTCAGGTTAAGTCACGGATGTTCTGAAGTTTGGAGCATTTTACAATGTAGTGGGAGAGGAAGGCATCTACAGAGACGAAGCCAAGACCAAGATTCATGCAAGGAAAGTTGTGTATTAGAGAGGATTCAACTAGACGGTGACTGTTAGAGTTGAAAGTAGGGAAGACAATTTTAGCAGAAGACCAGTCAATAGGATGGCTATGATCTCTGACGTGACAGAAAAGAGCACTGTTAGTGTCGGCAAGCCTAACATTATTTTTGTGCTCCCTAAGTCTGTCAGAAAGAGATCGACCAGTTTCTCCAAAGTATTGAAGAAGACAGGAGGAGCAAGAAATAGAGTAGACACAAGGAACATCTGTAGAGGGAGGAGAGGTATGAACGAGATTAGTGCTAAGAGTGTTAGTCTGGCGGAAAGTAAGCTTGATGTCTAAGGGACGGAGAGAATTGTTGAGATTAGAAAGACCGGAAATGTAGGGAAGGCAGAGGACAGAAGAGTTCCCAGGAGTAGAGAGTTTGGGGAGAGAATAAATTACGTTTAGCACATAAGAGGGCAGAGTCTATGAAATGTGAAGGGTAGCCAAGACGGGAAAACGAATTATGAAGAGTGGAAATTTCTGCTGGAAGGAACTGAGGATCACAGATGCGGAGGGCACGGAGAAAGAGGGAGATGAGAACACTTATCAAGAAAAGTGCACTTGCTCTTCCTCTGTGGGCACCTAGCTCCCTTGCAGTGCTCCCCTTTCTTTGTATTTGACTGGCTCCTCCTCCTTATTCCCCACTACTACCACTACCACTACTACTACTACTACTTCTACTACTACCACTACTACTACTACTACTACCACTACTACTACCAAAACTACCTCTTCCTGCCTATATATAGCCGTCCTGCTCCACTTCTTGTTAGTGTGACTTTGTAAATGGTCCAAGTCGGATCGAAACGTCGTCGTAAGCTTCTTTCTTCTATGTGCAGGTTATTTGTGTATAAGAGAAAATTTTAGAAAGGACTTAATTTTAAATGAGTTCTTGCTAATTGACCAGTTTTACATATTCGGCACGACATACATATATATATATATATATATATATATATATATATATATATATATATATATATATATATATATATAAATATATATATATATATATATATATATATATATATATATATATATATATATATATATATATATATATATATTGTATATATAAATATATATATATATATATATATATATATATATATATATATATATATATATATATATATATATATATATATATATATATATATATAAATATATATATATATATAAATATATATATATATATATATATATATATATATATATATATATATATATATATATATATATATATATATATATATATATATATATATATATATATATACATGCGCTGGCATGGCAAGACGTGTGGCGGGCTAGCTACGGGATTTTGAATTATAACTCCGGATCAACGAGGCTGACCAGGTTAAGACTCAACAGGACTTATTGTGAATATTCTGGGAAGATTCCAGTGAAGCGAGAAGACATTTCAGTGCACCATTTCAAGGTAAATTGTGGAAGTGTTGTGCAGTTTGTAAATGTTGGTGAGGGGTGGTAGTGAGGAAGACGGCCAGTGGAGGGGTGAGGGAGTACAAACAAGGCCTACACTGTGTATGAGTACCGGCCAAGATTATCGTACATATAAACCTCGAAAAGCTCTTATAAAAACATGTATATCCAGCACCATGCACCGTGCTTCCAGTTAACTTGGAAATGATTGTGTCGATGCATGGACTATTTAGAGGCATATGTTATGGAAAAACAATGTGAAATTAATGTTGACGAGGGAGTGACCAGTCAGTGCATCCACCCCCACGTCACGGGGGTGGGTGGAAGAGGCGGGATGTGTAACTAGATGGTGAGTGAACACATTGGTTCAGCAGTGCCCATACCCACATTGTTCATAGTGTACATGGGAAACAAATAAAGTTATTGTGTATTGTAAGACAGTGTGAACAATATATAGTGTGCAAGTCCATGTGTATTGTACTCCCCGGGATAACCCCACTCAACAACCTGCGCCTTCCCCACCTAATTCCCAGGGGAAGTTTTCCCCTTCCCCTCCCAGCCCCTCAAACTCCACCAGGCCACCACGGTCAAGTTCACTACCTTCCACGCACCATACCCACCCAGCATGTCATATTCCACTCCTATTGTCTAGTCTAGCAGATGGATGCCAACCAGGAGGAAGCAAGCAGCCAGGGAAATGGCACGGTTGGCAATACTAGGAGAGGCAAGTGTCGGTCATGCTTACAGCTTCGTTGTCTCAACTCGAATGGTTTCCTCCGCAAGCACGGTAGTTGCCCTGGTTCAGGATGTCCTTCTGTGGAAAGTGATGATCCAGAGCCACCTCAGGCACCTGAACCCTCTCCAACAGATTTCATCTCATCAGACAATCTCTTGGAAGCAATTAAAGCAACAGGTACCAGGACACTCACACATATTCCCAAAGCAGCCCGTCCACATGCAGCTGGGAAACTTACAGACCTCCTGAAAAAAGTAAACGATGGTTCCACTATCTTAAATGCTCCACCAACCATCAAGGCATGGCACAACTTGCTACTTTTTGGCAATGTCTGCTTAGCTGTGCCGGAAAGAAGGGGAAAGAGGCTAGCCTCAATGATAATTAAATCCTTAAGAGATTTTCCTAGAGTTGATAACCTCATTCGCCTTCCCCGTCAACACAAAAAAGGGAGAGGCAGAACCCCCACTCACTCTACTGACAGTGAAAAAGTCAGAGTCCAGGTGAGCAAGAAAATTGAAGAGGGCAACACAGTGGGGGCAATAAGAATTATTACCCGTGAAGATACAGTTGCTCCCAGGGATGCTGACACGGCTGAAGCACTTAGAGGAAAGCACCCTGCCAGGGAAACCAGTGGCACCAACAGTTCCAACACCTCTGTCCCCACTATGGAACCATTGATAGTGGAAGACTCAGACATTTACAAAGCAATAATGTAGTTCCCATCTGGCTCTGCTGGGGGTTACACTGGAATAAGGCCACAGCATTTAAAGGAAATGGTTAATCCAGTTATTGGGGAAATTGCAGAGACACTGCTTTCAGAGATCACAAGGTTCGTCAACAATTCCTTGGCTGGTCTGATCCCTGATGAAATTAGACCTTTCTTTTTTGGTGCAACACTTTGTGCACTTAAAAAGAAGGATGGAGGAATTCTGCCAATTGCAGTAGGCAACACCTTACGCCGCCTCGTATCCAAAGCTGCTGTCCGAAGTATTCGTGCACAGGCAGCCATGATGCTTCAACCAAACCAGCTTGGCTTTGGGGTCTCTCAAGGAAGTGAAGCAGCGGTTCATGCAACAAGGGCGTATATCAACAACCTGCCTGAGGACAATGCAGTGGTAAAATTAGATTTCAAGAATGCGTTCAATCTCCTGAAAGAAGACGTGGTATTAGCAGCAGTACAAGAACATTTCCCTGGTCTCTTCCCTTTTGTTTCAGCCGGGTATAGCAAGGAATCAATGCTTCTCTTTGGAGAGCATGAAATTACATCATCGGAGGGTGTCCAACAAGGAGATCCTCTTGCACCATTTCTCTTCTGTATAGCAGTTAGGGAAATCACAGTCAGACTGACCAGCGAGCTAAACATCTGGTTCCTAGATGATGGCACACTAGCAGGTACAAAAGAGTCCCTCCTACATGACCTTACACAGGTAATGACACGGGGACAGGAAATGGGTCTCATCCTGAATCCATCCAAATGTGAAATCATCTCAGTCAGTCAACAAGTGATAAATGCAGTGAGATCAAAACTACCAGGAGCAGCAGTCATTGCCCCCACAAATAGTGTCTTGCTAGGAGCACCTCTGGGAAGCAATGCCATTGACACAATTCTCAGGAAGAAATTGGAAGAGTTAAGGAGAATGGAACAACGAATAGGCAATCTGGACACCCACGATGCCTTGTACCTTCTCACAAAGTGCTTGAGTCTGCCCAGGTTGACATATTTCCTAAGATGTGCACCTTCATATGATAACCCTATACTGCACGAATATGACAGTATTCTGAGGCAGATTTTTACGAAAGTACTTAACCTTACTCTAGAAGACGGGCAGTGGAACCAAGCTACACTTCCAGTCAGACTAGGAGTCATTGGTGTCCGCAAGTCATCACAGATTGCGTTACCTGCTTTTCTGTCCTCGTGTATTGCATCCAGAGAGCTTGTAGCAGCGATTCTCCCTGAACATCTTAGGGACAAGATAGGAGTCCAGGACCAAAAATTCATTGACGGAGCAATGATCTGGGATAATCCAACGGGCTCTGGAGCCAGACCTGCTCCCCCCAACAACTACAAACAATCGCACTGGGATGGTCCAATAGTGGAAAATATTGCCTCAACAATGCTTCACAGTGTGTCAGGGAAGGATAGAGCCCGCCTCCTGGCAGTGAGAGTCCCTCATGCTGGGGACTTTCTGTTGGCTGTTCCCAACACCAGCCTTGGCACACGTCTCGACCCACAGACCATCCGCATCGGTGTTGCCCTTCGACTTGCCGCCCCTATTCTCGCCGAACACAGGTGTATTTGTGGCAGTGAAGCAGCAGACTGATTCGCGTACCATGGTCTTGTGTGCCGTAAATCCGAGGGAAAGATTGCAAGACATGAGGAGGTTAATAACATTATCAAGAGGAGCCTCACAACAGCTGGATGCCCAGCAGTAAGGGAGCCACCCCAACTATGCAGATCTGATGGCAGCCAGAAGCGTCCAGATGGTATCACCCTTCAAGCCTGGACAGATGGGAAGCAGGTGGTGTGGGACTATACATGTGCATCTACCTTGGCTGATACCTATCTCCAATACACCAGGGAGGAAGGAGGGGCAGCTGCCAGCTTCAGGGAGTCCCAAAAGTCTAGAAAATATGGAGAACTTGCCCATCATTATATGTTTGTTCCCATAGGCTCAGAGACCCTTGGCTCATGGGGAAAGAGTGCATCTAAATTCCTTAAGGAGCTGGGAAAAAGACCCATCAGGGTAACTAGGGATCCCAGGGCAGCTAGTTTTCTGTTCCAGCGGCTCAGTGCGGCTGTTCAGAGGGGTAATGCCTGCTGTATTTTGGGCACACGCCCCAGCTCTGAGGAACTGGATGAGATTTTCACCTTATAATCGGTGATACACACGTAACAACATGTACCGTATATGCCATCTTTATATCAATAATGTATCTCTTAAATCTTCTGTACCATATTATGTAATAAAATATTCCTATTAGTAAAAAAAAATAAATATGAAGAGATGGGGTGGTAGGGGAAGTGGAATATTCAAACGGCTTCAGGAAGAAATCCAAATATTTTTCCTTGAAGCCTTTTTATCCACTTCTCCGAGGCTATGGGTCCCACAATTTACACCAGAGGTGGACCCCTTTTATAATATATTAATATTTATATATATATATGTATATATATTAATATTTATGTATATATATATACATATATTTATATATATATTTGTATGCATACATATTTATATATACACACACATTATATATATATATATATATATATATATATATATATATATATATATATATATATATATATATATATATATATATATATATGCAACAAGATCACAGTAAACAGGTGATTTCAGAATATGCAAAACAACCACTCTGAAAGAATAGAGAAATTCCAAGCGCTTTCGTGACTACTCACATTATCAAGGAACTATGGTTCCTTGATAATGTGAGTAGTCACGAATGCGCTTGGAATTTCTCTATTCTTTCAGAGTGGTTGTTTTGCATATACATGTATATATATATATATATATATATATATATATATATATATATATATATATATATATATATATATATATATATATATATATATATATATATGGTGCTGGGGTAGTCCGCTGATGCTGTGGCAGCTAGCTAGCGCTGGGGTAGCCAGCTAGTGTTGGGGTAGCCAGGTGGTGTTGGGGTAGTCAGCTGGTGCTGGGGTTGCCAGCTGGTGCTGGGATAGTCAGCTGGTGTTGGGATAGTCAGCTTGTACTGGGGTAGCCAGCTGGTGCTGGGGTAGTCCGCTGCTGTGGTAGCCAGCTGGTGCTGGGGTAGCTAGCTAGCGCTGTGGGTGCCAGCTAGTGTTGGGGTAGCCAGGTGGTGTTTGGGTAGTCAGCTGGAGCTGGGGTTGCCAGCTGGTGCTGGAGCGAGGCCAGCTGTTCTATCCTCAACAGTTTTGAGGCATTGTTAATCTGTTGCTTTCTTATAACACTCCGGCGATAACACTCCCGGGATAACACTCCAGCGATAACACTCCCGCGATAACACTCCAGCGATAACACTCCAGCGATAACACTCCAGCGATAACACTCCAGCGATAACACTCCAGCGATAACACTCCAGCGATAACACTCCAGCGATAACTCTCCAGTGATAACACTCCAGCGATTCAACTCCCGCAATAACATTCCAGCGATTCAACTCCCGTGATAACACACCAGCGATAACACTCCAGCGATAACACTCCAGCGATAACACTCCAGCGACAACACTCCAGCGATAACACTCCAGCGATAACACTCCGGCGATAACACTCCGGCGATACCACTCCCGCGATAACACTCCAGCGACAACACTCCCGCGATAACACTCCAGCGATAACACTCCAGCGATAACACTCCGGCGACAACACTCCAGCGATAACACTCCAGCGATAACACTCCAGCGATAACACTCCAGCGATAACACTCCAGCGATAACACTCCAGCGATAACACTCCCGCGATAACACTCCAGCGATAACACTCCAGCGATAACACTCCAGCGATAACACTCCGGCGATAACACTCCGGCGATAACACTCCGGCGATAACACTCCAGCGACAACACTCCAGCGACAACACTCCAGCGATAACACTCCAGCGATAACACTCCAGCGATAACACTCCAGCGATAACACTCCAGCGATAACACTCCAGCGATAACACTCCCGCGATAACACTCCAGCGATAACACTCCCGGGATAACACTCCAGCGATAACACTCCCGCGATAACACTCCAGCGATAACACTCCAGCGATAACACTCCAGCGATTCAACTCCCGTGATAACACTCCCGCGATAACACACCAGCGATAACACTCCAGCGATATAATCACTAATAACAATTCACTAGTTTACTATCATTGGTTATAATCATTGCGATATGAGCAACGATAATAATAGAGCATTCAGTATTGATTTTTGGAGCGCTAAACCCTAGGGGATTATACACAGTCTGAGCATTTATAAACATGTTATATACACTGATATACACCAGTATATACAGAGATGTATACCTCTGTATATACACTGAGAGGTGTACACTTCTCAATGTATGTACTCTGATACCTATTATTAAAGCATATACACTGAGTTACACCCCGATGTGTGTATACACTAATACACGTCTCTGGGTGTTTATATACTCTACGATATACATATTTCAATGTATTTTACATGTAGGTAGGAGAGTGTAGTGAAGCGACCGTCCTGTAGCTGGTCCAACCACAGTCAGGGACAATAAGCTTCGTCAAGCTCAGCTTCGAGGCTTCGAAGCTTTTCATGAAGCCTTTGAATGAGTCGTTTCTTCACGGTGTTTTTAACCTCTTCATGAACACGGGATTCATACACCCAGAGGTGTATATTTCTCCGTGTATACACCCAGAGCTGTATGTTTCTCCGTGTATACACCCAGAACTGTATATTTCTCCGTGTATACACCCAGAGGTGTATGTTTCTCCGTGTATACACCCAGAGGTGTATGTTTCTCCGTGTATACACCCAGAATTTAATTCCCATTATAGGTGTTGAGGTGTTCCTGACTGGTGGTATACAGGTTGGTTAATAGGGTTTGAAGCCTATCGACTACACAAGTGTTGCGCGGTAACCTATTCAAACAAATTCTTAACATATATACCCTGAGAGATATGCAGCTGTCAGCGTATATACCCGGTAAGTATACAGGTGACCTGCAACCCTGATGACCCTCGTGTAGTAGATAGACTTTAAACCCCACTAACCAACCAATCAGTCTTAATGACCCTCGTGTAGTAGATAGACTTTAAACCCCACTAACCAACCAATCAGTCTTAATGACCCTCGTGTAGTAGACAGACTTGAAACCCAATATTAAAAAGTTGACATCAATGACAAACTACTATATAGAAAGTCCCTTGTTATGCTGAGCATTTCCCGCAAATTAGGTCAGTTTTGTTCCCAGGATGCGACCCACGCCAGTCCACTAACACCCGACTAGGTGAACAGGGACAGTAGATATCTTATGGAAATTCGTTCGTTTCCACCCACTCTAGCCAAGCTAGATGTTGTACCCACCGTACGTCCTTCGATGGTGGGTACAACATCTAGCTTGGCTGGATGCACCATTGTTAAGGATTGTGTGATCTAGTGGTCTAAATCATCATGTGTTTTCTCTCACCATGAGGCGGGCCAAAACAGCATGGGTTCGACTCCTTGGCTAGTGCAGTGTTGCTATTGATCAATGCCACTTGAAATTAAGACACATGTGCAACATCTGGGTATCTTTATTGTAGACGTTTCGCCATCCAGTGGCTTTATCAATACAAATTCCAGGACATAACTTGAAGACAGTAGAACTATGTACAGAAGATGATGTAATCAGTCCCTCAACCTTGGAGTAGGTGCGAAGAGCACCGTAGTCGTGCAGATTCTGAAGCAGAAGCAAGGAACCTGGCTAGGTGCTCTTCGCACCTACTCCAAGGTTGAGGGACTGATTACCTCATCTTCTGTATATAGTCCTACTGTCTTCAAGTTATGTCCTGGAATTTGTATTGATAAAGCCACTGGATGGCGAAACGTCTACAATAAAGATACCCAGATGTCGCACATGTGTCTTAATTTCATCTTGTCGGTATTGTGTACCATTCTTGCACATCAATGCCGCTTGTTCCGTGGGTACAATAATATACTGCTTGTTGAGCTAGTACACAAACAGGGAGTAGAATGAAATTAGCTCAAAGGCGTCCACACCACCGTATGTCCTTCGATGGTGGGTACAACATCTAGCTTGGCTGGATGCACCATTGTTAAGGATTGTGTGGTCTAGTGATATAAAGCGTCATACGTGTTCTCTCACCTCTGAGACCTCTCTCCCTGCTTTGGCTACTCCCTTGCAACATTGCACAGCTCCTGATGACGCACTAAGAACTATGAAAGTACTTGAGCTAAGATTTCTACCCCCCCCACATCCCCCGTGGCTTGTCCTCCGTAGTTAAGATCGCCCGTCTGCGATTGTTTGCAACAAGTATATGTATATATGTGTTTGTGGAATGGAGGTTTGCAGTTAGATATGTGTACAGGTGTGTGTTTCCGTGCATGTTAGAATAGCAAGATAATATTGTATGCATTGTAGCACTCTTGTGGGAGGAAATGAGATACACAGGACTGTGTGATGGACTGTGCATAGGATACGTGTGTGAAGATGAATTAATGAGTTTACAATCCATCTATATGTTGGTCTGCAATTATTGGCTCCTGCGTGTCTTGGAAACAGGAAAGATAAATAATTAAATAATGGAAACTGAAAACTAGTTTATTCTATTACAGTTTTCATGATTTAAGTTGGATAAATTTAGATTTAGAAAGGACATAGGTAAGTTCTGATTTACTAACAGAGTTATGGATGCGTGGAACAATCTTCTGAGTAAGGTGATAGAGGCTAGGACCTTGGGTAGCTTTAAAAAGAGATTGGACAGATATATGAGTGGGATGGGCTGGGTTTGATTGGTGTCGTGGGTACGGAAGTAAATTCTTGGGTAGCTTTGGGTAATGGTAGTTTTGATAAGGACCTGCCAAGTATGGGCCAGTAGGCCTTCTGCAGTGCTTCTCCATTCTAATGTTCTTATATGTAAGGTCACATGTGGGATTATATCTCAGTTTTTTACATCTGTTGCTGTCCTATTATTCTTGCAGTTCCTTGATAATGTGAGAAATCACGAACACACTTGGATTTCTTCTATTTTTATCTTTGGTTATATTGTGTACGTATGTATGTATGTATGTACGTATGCATGCAGGTATGTATATATTTACAGAGGCAAAAGAAGCGGGGCGAGGCGAGGCGAAGCGAGGTGAGGCGAGGCTAGGCGAGGCGAGGAATGAAGCGTGAAGGAGTGAACTTAGGTAACAATAAGCAACGCACCTCACTCCACTTTCAACTCACCACCAACTCAGACCATCCATTTACTTGATTAACTCCTGGAGAGAATCAATGTGGATGGAGGATGAGAGGGGAAAATCAGTTTGTGGGATCCTGAGGTTGAGAGGCCAGCACCAGGAGCACAGTGGGGGGTTGACACTACTGAAAGTGACCACTGTGGATGATTTAAGGGTGCTGCGGGGTACTGAAGGGACAACTGCTAGATGTGGGGAAGGGGAAGGAGGGGAGGTTGTCTTAAGTGACTAGCCAAAGGGGGTGGAGTTTACTTTATGTGGCTCCTTACTAGCTAATTCCACGCACGAAGATTCTTAATTAAGGCGCTGTTCCAGGAACTGCTCAGGCCGCACTAGACTTTCAAAATGAGAGGTAAAGGAGCATGTCTGTCTCCCTATTAGCGGACGGATGATCGAGCTTCTATCGTTTCTGGGCTAGACTTCAACACGAACTTACTACACATAAACATAATTCATGTTACAGTTAGACTGAGAGGCATCCCATGCTCATGATAAGCCTTGATTTACACACACTTTATTGAGCTTCAATTCAATATCTCAAATATTCCAGAAGATCTAAATCAATGGTTCTCAACCTTTTTCGCGTCATGCCCCACCTCGACATCCCCAGAAATTTGATAGCCCGCTACCCCCCATAAAAACGAATTTTCTTGTTGAAAAGGCATAATACTGGATAAACGTACAATAGAGCAAAATTAAATGTACTTTTTTAACATTTGTAATTGTCCCGAAAACTGTCAAATTCCCCTCTGGGAATCTCTGCAAATAGCTCAACTCTCAAACACGGGTCATGATTGTTAGAAATGTTCTGGAATCTGAAAATGGAGCTCAAATTGCTTAAACACCTCTAACTACATGTATAGAGAACCCAATGATAATGCCTCTTTTGGTCTTCGTATCTTGACTGGAATAGATGTGTGTGAGATCGTTTTTGTTTGTAGGCTTCCTGTTAACTTGAAACTTTAGAATGTTATCTGCTTTGTGAACAAGGACGTCTAGAAAAGGTAACTTGTTTTTGGACTCTACTTGAAGTGTAAACTGGATAACCAGTTCAACTTTACTAAGGTACCCATCACACAAGCCATTGACGTTCTCCGAAGTAAAGTCAATCAGGATCTTAAAGAACCACATTTCCGTAGACGTAAATGCCTTGAATCATCATTAATCGCTTTTTCAAACACAATTAAATAGAATAAAGACAGCTTCATCAGCGCAGGAGAAATGGCAATTTTTCAAGATCTCTTCATCAGCCCAGAACAGGAGCAAAAGAATTAAACTTATGAGACAGAGGTAAGAGACGGGAAGGGGGAAGATGAGGTACTTGGGTGTCACAATATATCTGAATGTAAACCATACCCCCGGCCGGGATTGAACCCGCGGTCATAGAGTCTCAAAACTCCATGTTGACGGCAGTGAAGGGACTTGAGCTAGAGTTCGTCACGGCCACGCTAGCTGGAGATTCGTCTGTAAAAACTTGCATTTGTGGTCACAGAGGTGCCTGTGCTAACTTTCCTATGGTGTAGAAATATACCTAGTTGGATGAATCTTATTGTGGCTAGCTGGTCTAGTGGCTAACGCGACGGGCTGGAGTTTTGAGACTATGACCGCGGGTTCAATCCCGGCCGGGGGTATGGTTTATTTGCAATCGTGTCATTACGATTTCTTGAGTCTCGTTATCTGAATGTAGACAGAAGTGAGGAGGAACGGATGAAAAAACATGGATGACGTACAATATCTAGCTAAATAGGTAGGTTAGTAGGTAGCAATGAGGAGTTTTTATATACTTACGAATATGATAGCGCTAGCCTCGTAGTAACTCTTTTAATAAAAACTGTATACATTACATCAGCAATGGGAAATATACTGAGACATTTCGCCTGTGGAAACCTGTTTGACGGATAAAACATTTCTCTCAGCAATGTCTTGTTCACCACAAGCAATTAATTCTCTGGTGGGTCTTACCAGGTGAATATCCCACACGTTTTTAATTTTATAGAGGACGGTAAAGAAGAATGGCAAATTAAATAACATTGTTAGGCTATCTGTCTTTTGGGAAATAATTAATGGTAAAGATGTTTTATGTTATAATGAAGGACAAGTGTCTTCAGACACGAGTGTTTGTTGAATGATGACCAAAACTGTTTAATTATTCTCTAACTTACCGGAGTAAGGCTTTCACACCTAATGTGAACACAAGGGGAGTCTCATATTATTATTATTATAATCTTGGGGGAGCGCTAAACCTGTAGGTTCATACAGTGCATGTGGGGGGGGGGATGGAAGGTATTCAGGCTCAATTCAGGGAACTGGACCACAGATCCAATTCCCTAGATCAAGAGCCCCTCACCAGCGTCAAGGAACCTTCCTTGACAGGAAGGGGAGACACAGCTTGGCACTCCTAAGATGAATAATTTGTATTTTAGTTTGAGAACCATTATAAAACATTCACTAATTAGTTAGGATAGGTTACAATTAGCTAAATTAGCCTTAATTTGTTTAGCTTAGTTACCTTAGGTTGCGTTAAGTTGTGCACAATAGATTAGGCAAAATTAGGCCAGATAAGGACAGATTAGGTTTTGCTTTGATAGATTATTTTAGGTTCACTATATTTACGTTCAACTAATTAAGGTTAAATTGAAAGGTTAGTTTATTTTAAGCGAGATTTGGTGAAGTTACTTAAGGTTAAGCTGGATTAGGATAAGGTTTAATTATGTTCGATTAGGTAAAGATATATACAAACGAATATTTACACAAAGAAATAAATGAAACTGCCACGTTACGTTTGGCAGCGCAGTAACTGAGAGTTCCAGGAAACGTACATATTTTGACTTATGTGAGTGATGATGCCGGAATAGGTTGTCATAAGTTGTTATACAGTGTAGATTCAAATCTCTTCTCTGATCAACCAAACTTTCTGGGCTGAGTTACCTAGTATGGACCACCTCCCACAGCGCTGAGACACCTAGCAGGTCCCACCTTCCTCAGAGCTGAGACACCTGGCAGGTCCCACCTTTCCATTAGCTGAGACACCTGGCAAGTACCACCATCAACAGAGCTCAGATACCAGGCAGGTCCCACCTTCCAAAGAGCTGAGACACCTGGCAGTACCACCTTCCCCAGAGCTGAGACACGTGGCAAGTTCCACCTTCCCCAGAGCTGAGACACCTTGCGGGTACCGCCTTCCCCAGAGATGAGACACCTTGCAGGTCCTACCTTCCCAGAGCTGAGACAACTGGCAGATCCCACCTTCCTCAGAGCTGAGACACCTGGCAGGTCCTACCTTCCCCAGAGCTGAGACACCTGGCAGGTCCCACCTTCCCCAGAGCTGAGACACCTGGCAGGTTCCACCTTCCGCGGAGCTGAGACACCTGGCAGGTCCCAACTTCCCCAAAGCTAAGACACCTGGCAGGTTCTTCCTTCCCCAGAGCTGAGACACCTGGCAGGTGCCACCTTCCCCAGAGCTGAAACAACTGGCAGGTCCTTCCTTCCCCAGAGCTAAGACACCTGGCAGGTCCTACCGTCCCCAGAGCTGAGACACCTGGAAGGTCTTACCTTCCCCAGAGCTGAGACACCTGGCAGGTCCTACCTTCCCCAGAGCTGAGACACTTGGAAGGTCTTACCTTCCCCAGAGCTGAGACACCTGGCAGGTTTCACCTTCCCCAGAGCTGAGACACCTGGCAGGTACCACCTTCCCCAGAGCTGAGACACCTAGCAAGTACCACCTTCCCCAGACCTGAAACACCTGGCAGGTTTCACCTTCCCAAGAGCTGAGACACCTGGCAGGTCCCACCTTCCCCAGAGCTGAGACACCTTGCAGGTACCACCTTCCCCAGAGCTGAGACACCTGGAAAGTCCCACCTTCATCAGAGCTGAGACACTTGGCAGGTCCCAACTTCCCCAGAGCTGAGACACCTGGCAGGTACCACCTTCCCCAGAGCTACGACACCTGGCAGGTCACAACTTCCCCAGAGCTGAGACACCTGGCAGGTCCCAACCTCCCCAGATCTGAGACACCTGGCAGATCCCATCTTTCCCAGAGCTGAGACACCTGGCAGATCCCATCTTCCCCAGAGCTGAGACACCTGGCAGATCCCATCTTCCCCAGAGCTGAGACACCTCGCAGGTACCACAATACATGACAGCAGAGAAATCTAAACCACCGTGTAGACTGCAAGTAACCCAAACACTAGAGACAAGAGTACGGAAATTCAGGCACCAATAACAACAAGTGAGAAATACTAGAGCCTGATATAAGTGTTGAAGTCACTTTGTATATTTATTCTTCCCCTTGGATTACCGAAATATCTACATAATAGGATTTCATAGAGAAGCCTCACCTTCCAGGCACATAAAAGTGAACGCCTTAAAAAACCAGGCGAGGTTTACGCTTGGAATGATGGTCCTGAAGGCAGTAAGTGAAGCGGTGAAGGCTGACTGGCAGCTGTGTGAAGAATCTTCTGTATTTGACCGTCCTTCAGCATCGTTAACCCCAGCAAGGAAGATCGTCCCACTCCCAGTTGGTACCTGACCGTCCTTCAGCATCGTTAACCCCAGCAAGGAAGATCGTCCCACTCCCAGTTGGTACCTGACCGTCCTTCAGCATCGTTAACCCCAGCAAGGAAGATCGTCCCACTCCCAGTTGGTACCTGACCGTCCTTCAGCATCGTTAACCCCAGCAAGGAAGATCGTACCACTCCCAGTTGGTACCTGACCGTCCTTCAGCATCGTTAACCCCAGCAAGGAAGATCGTCCCACTCCCAGTTGGTACCTGTCTAAGACACCTTGCACTGAACCACCTTATATACCTTATATTCAAAAAAACCACGAGGTATGTTGAATGATAGCTCGAGGCATTTCGTGTTGCAATCAGCACATCCTCAGGAGCATGCATTGTTGCAGGAAACAGGAGGAGGTCCAAGCAAATAAGATTACATGGAGCGCCTTTTCCTCCAGCGAAGGCGCTCCCTATGATCATATTTTCTTGGACCTCCTCCTTTCTGCAACATTGCAGGTTCCTCATGATGTGTTGATTGCAACTTGAAGGGCCTAGAGCTATCATTCAACTTCCCGCTTGGTTATTTTGGATCTTGTATTGCCTATTCCCGATTTTTGCATAGTTCCCCTTATACTGAAAAACCTCGCTAAGGCACCTCGCTTACATCTCTACCAGACTATATTATTATCATCATGGGGAGCGCTAAACCCGTAGGAATATACAGCGCATGTGGGGGAGGGTTGGAAGGTATTCAGACACAATTCAGGGAACTAGAGCACAGATCCAGTTCCCTAGATCAAGAGCTCCTCACCAGCATCAAGGTACCACCCTGGAGGGGGACCAGACTATAGAAGATAACACCGAGCGACTGACCACCTGAAAACTACGTGGTCCAGGGTGATGCACTGATTACACTAACTACACATGTCAACTATTTCTGTTGCCTCTATACTCGAATGAAGAAGTCTGCGCCAACTGGCCCGGCAACGGCTGCTGCTGGCGGCGCAAGCGGCGGCACGCGCGCTCAACAAGCAACGCTGCTGTAGCAGCTGCAGCGGCGGCGGCAAGGCGCGCTGCGGCGCTGCGGCGGTGCGGCAGCGGCGCGCTGCAAGCGGCTGGCTGGCGCTGCGCTTAGCAACGCTGCTGCGAGCAGCAGCGGCTGCTGCTGCGGCGCTAACAGCTGCTAGCTGCGCAACATGCAGCAGCGCGCAGCAGCTGCTGCTGCTGCTGCGTAGCAGGCAGCAACGCAGCAGCAGCAGCTGCTGGCAGCAACGCTGCTGCATAACGCTTGCTGCGGCTGCTGCCGGCAGCAGCGGCTTGCTGCTGCTGCTGCTGCTGCTGCGCTCGCAGCGGTTGCTGTTGCTTGCGGTTGCTGCTGTATGGCTGTTTATGGCAAGCAACCTGCTGCGGCAGTGCCTTGGTGTAACAGCAGCGGCGGCGGCGAGCGCGCTGCTGCTGCTGCTGGCTGCTGCTGCTGCTTGCTGCTGCTGCCCAACAGCAGCGCTTAGCAGCAGCGTGCTGCGCGAGCAGCAGCGGCTGCTGCCGGCAACCGCGCTGCCAGCGGCGGCGCTGCTGCCAGCAGCGCTGGTAACGCAGCAGCGGCGCTACTTCGCAGCGGCGGCGCTGCGGCAACGATTGATGGCAACGGCAACGCGACTGCGCCGGCAGCAGCAGCTTGCTAACAGCAGCAGCGGTTGCCAGTGCTGCTTAGCAGCGGCGGTACCTTGCTTGTTTGGCAGCAACTGCTGCCGGCAGCGGCAACGCTTAGCAGCGGCAGCGGCAACGCTGCTGCTAGCAACGCTGCTGCTGTAACGCCGCAGCAACGCTGCTGCTGCTGTGCGTGCTGCTGCTGCCCAGCAGCGGCGCGCAGCAGCCCAGCAGCAGCAACAGCAGCGCTGCTGGAGTTAGCAGCAGCTTGCTGCTGCTGGCAGCAGCAGCGGCAGCAGCAGCTGCTGCTGGCTGCTGCGGCAGCAGCAGCGCTGCGCGCGCTGCTTGCCGCTAAGCAGCAACGCAACCTTGGCTGCTGATTAACAGCCGCTGCTTGGCAGCAGCAGCAGCGCTGCAAACGCTGCTGCTGCTGCTGCTATAGCAACGGCAGCAGCAGCGCCTTGCTGCTGTGGCAGCAGCAGCAGCCTTGCTGCCTGGCTAAGCTGCTGCCAGCAGCTTGTCATGCGGCAGCGGCGGCTTAACATAGCGGCGGCAGCTTGCTGCGCAACGGCAGCGCGCTTGGCGGCAGCGGCGCTGCTGGCTGGTGGTAGCAGCGTTTGGCGCGCTGCCAACAGCAGCCGGCAGCAGCAGCGAACGTTGTTGCCGGCGGCTGGCTGCTGCCAACGGTTGGCAGCAGCAGCAGCGGCAGCAGGCGGCGGCGTTAACAACCGCCCAGCAGCGGCAACAACAGCAGCAACAACGGCAGCAACGCTGCTGGCGCAGCAACAGCAACAGCCCAGCGGCGGCAGCAGCAGCAGCGGCAACGCAACAGCAGCAGCTGCTGCTGCCCAGCAGCGGCAGCGGCAGGCTCGCCAGCAACGGCAGCAACAGCAGCGGCAACAGCAGCAGCCAATGGCGGCTAACAACCGGCAGCAACGGCAGGCGCCGCGACTAACGGCGGCGGCTGCTGCCGTGCGGCGTATAGCGCTGCTGCTGCTTGTTGGCGGCAACGGCTGTGCTGGCGGCGCAGCGGCGGCGCGCTTGGCGGGCGGCAGCAGCAGCAGCGGCGGCAACGCGCTGCGGCGGCAGCAGCGGCTTGTTTGGCAACAGCAGCAGCGGCGGCGCGCAACAGCTTGCTGCTGCTGTTGTTGCAGCGCTTGCTGCTGTAACACGCGGCAGCTTGCTGCTTGCTGGCGTGGCAGCGGCGGCGTAGCAGCAACGGCAGCGCGCTACTGTTTAACGCTGCTTAACACTTAACAGCAGCAGCAGCGGCAACGAGCTGCCTGCTGCTGCTGCTGCTGCTGCCCAACGCAGCGGCAACAACGCGGCTGCTGCTGCTCATGCTGGCGGCAGCAGGCGGCGACGCGACAAC
Source organism: Cherax quadricarinatus (assembly GCF_038502225.1). Lineage (NCBI taxonomy): Eukaryota > Metazoa > Arthropoda > Malacostraca > Decapoda > Parastacidae > Cherax > Cherax quadricarinatus. The sequence continues at coordinate 41,610,322 of NC_091316.1, read as the reverse complement.
GGCGCTGCTGCTGTAACAGCAGCGTTTGCTGCTGCGCAACGTAACATCGCCAGCAGCGGCGGCAGCAACAGCAGCGGCAGCAACGCCAGCGAGCTGCGCCCAGCGACGCTGCGGCAACAGCAGGCAACCGCTCGCGCCAGCAGCGCGCTGCTGCTGTGTTTGCTGTTGGCTGCTGCTGCTTGGCAGCTGCTGCTGCTGCTGCTGCTGCTGCCTGTTTGGCAGCGCTTGCTGCTGCTGCTGTAACAGCAGCGCGCGCTGCTGGCAGCAGCAGCCTTAGCAGCAGCAGCGCTGCTGCTGCTGGCGCTTGCTGCTGCTGCCAGCAGCAGCAGCGGCCTGCTGCTGGTAGTTGCTGCGCTGCTGCTGCTTAACAGCGGCGCTGCTGCTGCTGCTGGCTGCTGCTGCGCGCTGCTGCTGCAACGTGCTGGCGCAGCGGCGGCAACGCGGCTGCTGCTGCTGCTGCTTGCTGCTGCTGCCAACGGTTGGCGGTTTGTTGCTGCTGCCAGCAACGCTCATGGCAGCGGCAGCAACAGCAACGGCAGCAGCAGCCGCTTCAGCAACAACAGCAACCAGCGGGCTGCTGCTTAGCCAGCAGTAGCTGCTGTGGCTGCTGCGGCAGCTTAACAACAGCAGCGGACTGCTGTAGCTGCTGCTGCGCGCTCGCTGCTGCTGCTGCCTTGCTGCTGTAACACTGCTGCCCAGCAGCAGCAGCGGCAGCAGCGGCAACACTGCTGCCAACAACAGCGGGCTGCTGCTGCTGCTGCTGCTGCCGGCAGCGGCAACACTGCTGCTGTTGGTTGCTGCTGCTGCTTAGCGGCAGCAGCGGCGGCAACGATTAGCAGCTTAGCTGCTGCAGCAGCAGCTGCTGCTGCTGGCGACGCAATTGCTTGCTGCAACAGCAGCTTGTTGGTTAACAGCAGCAACAGTGGGAGCACTATCGCGTACTGCTGTAACGCTTAACAACAGCAACGGCAACAACAACGGCAGCGGCGGCCCGGCGGCTGCTGTAGCGGCAGCGGCGGCGGCCTGGCTCCTGCTGCAGCGGCGGCGGCGGCGCTGCTGCAGCAGCGGTATGCGCAGAAGCGCAACTGGCAGCAGCAACAGCGGCAGCGCGCTGCTGCTGCAGCGGCAGCTTGCTGCTGCTGCTGCGGCAGCAGCGCGGCGAGCAGCGGTTTGGCTGGTGTAACAGCAGCAGCGGCTGTGGCAGCAGCGGCAACTAGCAACGGCAGCGCCGCGCTGCGGCAACAACGCTGCTGCTGTTGGCGGCGGGCTGTCATGGCAGCAACGCTGCGCAACGCGGCAGCAGCATAGCGGCAGCAGCGGCAGCAGCAGCGGCAGCAGGCTGCTTAACAACGGCAGCGGCTGCTGCTTGGCAGCGCCAGCAGCAGCAACACTGCTGCCCGGCCCGGCGGCAGCAGCAGCTAACGGCAGCGGTGCAGCAGCGGCAACGCGGCGGCAGCAGCGGCGCTGCCAGCGGCGGCAGCCTTGCTGGCGGCGGCAGCAGCAGCAGCAACGCGGCTGCGACAGCAGCAGCGATGCTGCGGGCGGCGGCATGCGCAGGCTGCGGCAACAGCGCAGCGGCGGGCTGCAGCAACGGTGGCGACAGCGGCTGGTAACAGCAGCGGCGGCGGCCGTCTGCCCGGCAGCGGCGGCAGCAGCCGGCGGCAGCAGCTGCTGCTGCTGGCGGCAGCGGCGGCGGCGGCGGCGGCAGCTGCCAGCCAGCAACGGCAACGCCGCGGCAGGCAGCCCAGCTGCAGCAGCAGCTTAACAACGGCGGCGGCAGCCCAGCATGCGCAGCGGCAACAGCGGCGGCGGCAACCTTAGCAACGGCGGCAGCAACGGCCAGCAGCAGCAGCGGCAGCGGCGGCAGCTGGCAACGGCGGCAGCGCTGCTGCGGCAGCGGCGCGACGCCAGCGCAACGGCGGCAGCAGCAGCTGTTTGGCGGCCTTGGCGGCAACGGTGCTGCTTGGCAGCAGCAGCGCCTTGTTTGGCGGCAACAGCGGCGCGCTGCGGCGAGTGCTAACAGCAGCGGCGGCGGCGCTGCGCTGCTGGCAGCAGCAGCAGCAGCGGCGGCGGCGGCAGCGCTGCCCGGCAGCGGCGCGCTGGCGGCGCGCTTGCTGTTGGCGGCTTAACGCTGCCAGCAGCAGCAACATGCTGCTGTGGCGCTTGCTGCTATGTAACGCTGCTGTAGTAACGCAACCGCTGCTGCGCAACAGCGCGGTGTTGCTGCAACGGTGTTAGCAGCTTAACATTGCGCTGCAACGCTTGCTGCGCTTAACTGCTGCTGCTGCCCAGCAGCGCTTGCTGCTGCCTTAGCTGCTGGCAACGACCATGCTGCAGCAACGAGTACAACAACGCTCCAGCAATTTTGCTATAACGGCGCTGCGCTGTAACAACAGCAACGGCAGCAGCACTGTAGCAGCAGCATGCAGCTGCTAACAACTGCTGCTGCTGGTTGGCTTGCTGCTGCTTGCTGCGGCAACAGCAGCAGCAGCAGCGAGCTACTGTAACGCTGCGGGCTAGCAGCAGCAGCGGCAACGCTCTTAACAGCAACAAGCTGTAGCTGCGCAGCAACAACAACGGCAACGCGGTACCCAGCGGCGGCGGCGGCTGCTGCAGCAACGCTGCTTGGCGGCTTGTCATGCTGCCAACGGCGGGCAGCTGACGCAACGGCAGCTCGCGCGGCTTAACAGCGGCAACAGCGGCGGCGCTTGCCGCTGGCAGCAGCAGCAGCAGCGGCGGCAGCAGCGCAACAACTGGCAACGGCGCTGCAGCAGCGGCAGCGAGCTGTAACGGCGGATGTGGCAACAGCGGCAGCGCGCAACGGCAGCAGCAGCAACAGCGGCAGCTAACGATTAACGCGGCAGCAGCAGCGCCAGCAGCAGCAGCAGCAGCTTGCTGCCCAGCAGCAACAACAACGGCAGCAGCGCTTGCTGTTGGCAGCAACAGTAGCAACCAGCCGGCGGCGGCGGCAACAGCAGCGGCGGCAGCGGCGCAACGATTGCTGGCGGCACTAGTGTAACAGCAGCGGCAACATGGCTTGTATGGCGGCGGCTGTAACGCAACGCTGCTGGCAGCAACAGCAGGCTGGCGGCAGCGGCGCGCTGCAGCGGCTGCTGGCGGCGGCGGTAAACTGCAGCAGCGAAACGGCGGGCAGCGGCTTGTCGTGGCAGCGCAGCAGCGCTGCTGCTTGGCGGCGGCGCGCTGCAGCAGCGGCGGCGGCGGCTGCTTAGCAGCAACGGGCTGTAGCCTTGGCAACCGCTGCTTGGCGGCAGCGGCGTGGCAGCGGCGGCAGCTGGCAGCAACGGCAGCTGCTGCTAGCTGCTGGTTTTCATGGCTTGTGCGATTGGCGCTGCTGCCGCGGCTGCAAGCGCGCGGCAGCAACAGCAGCGCTGCTGCTTGGCAGCAGCTGCTGCCCGGCAGCAGCAGCAGCAGCATGATAATAATAATAATAATAATAATAATGATAATAATAATAATAATAATAATAATAATAATAATAATTATAATAATAATAATAATAATAATAATTCTAATAATAATAATAATAATAATAATAATAATAATAATAATGATACTAATAATACTAATACTAATAATAATAATAATAATAATAATAATAATAATAATAATAATAATAATAATAATAATAATAATAATAATTCTAATAATAATAATAATAATAATAATAATAATAATAATAATAATAATAATTATAATAATAATAATAATAATAATAATAATAATAATAATAATTCTAATAATAATAATAATAATAATAATAATAATAAAATAATAATAATAATAATAATAAGAGTAACAATATAAATTATATATTTAATGATATATATTTATATAATAATAATGGCAATAATTTGAGTAATATTTAAGCCAGACAGTATTAAGGTTTCCGTGAGAATAATTTTCAAAGATCGGAATGACCTGCCATCAAAGAGAAATTTTCAATTTCGCTTAAAAGAGACTTTTTGTATTTTGTTGACAAACGGAATTAAAATTTCCCTTTCAATATACTTGTTTAACACCCATATCTCTTTCCCTGACCCATGACCCACAACCCATGACCCACAACACATGACCCACAACCCATGACCTACAACCCATGACCCACAACCCATGACCCACAACCCATGACCCACAACCCATGACCCACAACCCATGACCTACAACCCATGACCCACAACCCATGACCTACAACCCATGACCCACAACCCATGACCTACAACCCATGACCCACAACCCATGACCCACAACCCATGACCCACAACCCATGACCCACAACCCATGACCTACAACCCATGGCCCACAACCCATGACCCACAACCCATGACCTACAACCCATGACCTACAACCCATGACCCACAACCCATGACTCACAACCCATGACCAACAACCCATGACCCACAACCCATGACCTACAACCCATGACCCACAACCCATGACCTACAACCCATGAACCAAAACCCATGATCCATGACTCACAACTGACCAACAACCTATGACTCACAACCCATGACCCATGACTCACAAACCATGACCAACCCATGACCTACAACCCATGACCCACAACCCATGACCCACAACCCATGACCTACAACCCATGACCCACAACCCATGACCCATGACTCACAACCCATGACCCACAACCCATGACCCATGACTCACAACCCATGACCAACAACCCATGACCTACAACCCATGACCCACAACCCATGACCCATGACTCACAACCGCTGATCTGCAACCCATGACCCACAACCCATTACCCATGACTCACAACCCATGACCAACAACCCATGACCCATGACTCACAACCCATGACCAACAACCCATGACCCACAACCCATGACCCACAACCCATGACCTACAACCCATGACCCACAACCCATGACCCATGACTCACAACCCATGACCAACAACCCATGACCCACAACCCATGACCCACAACCCATGACCTACAACCCATGACTCACAACCCATGACCCATGACTCAAAACCCATGACCAACAACCCATGACCCACAACCCATGACCAATGACCCACAACCCATGACCCACAACCCATGACCTGCAACCCATGACTCATGACTAACAACCCATGACCAACAACCCATGTCCCACAACCCCTGACCCATGACCCATGACCCACAACCTATGACCCTCTACCCATGACCCACAACGTATGACCCACAACCCATGACTCACAACCCATGACCCTCAACCCATGACCTACAACCCATGACCCACAACCCATGACCTACAACCCATGACCCACAACCCACGACTTACAACCCATGACCCACAACCCATTACCCACAACCCATGACACACAACCCATGACCCACAACCCATGACCCATGACCCATGACTCACAACCCATGACCCACAACCCATGACCTACAACCCATGACCCACAACCCATGACCCACAACCCATGACCCACAACCCATGACCCACAACCCATGACCCACAACCCATGACCCACAACCCATGACCTACAACCCATGACTCACAACCCATGACCAACAACCCATGACCCACAACCCATGACCAACAACCTGTGACCCATGACCCATAACTCAACCCATGACCATCAGCTCATGACCCACAACCCATAACCTACAACCCATGACCCATGACCCATAACTTATGACCAACAACCCATGACCCACAACCCATGACCAACAACCCATGACCCACAACCCATCACCCACAACCCATTACCAAGAACCCATGACCCATGACCCATAACTTATGACCAACAACCCATGACCCACAACCCATGACCAACAACCCATGACCCACAACCCATGACCTACAACCCATGACCCACAACCCATGACCCATGACTCACAACCCATGACCCACAACCCATGACCTACAACCCATGACCCACAACCCATGACCTACAACCCATGACCCACAACCCACGACCTACATCCCATGACCCACAACCCATGACCAACAACCCATGACACAACCCATGACCCACAACCCATGACCCATGACTCACAACCCATGACCCACAACCCATGACCTACAACCCATGGCTCACAACTCATGACCCACAACCCATGACCCACAACCCATGACCTACAACCCATGACTCACAACCCATTACCTGGAGTTTACCTGGAGAGAGTTCCGGGGGTCAACGCCCCCGCGGCCCGGTCTGTGACCAGGCCTCCTTAGGTCAGTGTCCCAGGATGCGACCCACACTAGTCGACTAACACCCAGGTACCCATTTTACTGATGGGGAACATAGACAACAGGTGGAAAGAAACACGTCCAATGTTTCTACTCTGGCTGGGAATCGAACCCAGGCCCTCGCCGTGTGAAGCGAGAGCGTTAACCACCAGGCCACCAGAGCCCCCCAACAACCCACCAACAACCTCTGACCCATGACCCATGACTCAACCCATGACCAACAGCTCATGACCCACTCATGACCCATGACCTACTCATGACCCACTCATGACCCATGACCTATGACTCACATCCCATGACCCAGAACCCATGACCTACAACCCATGACCCACAACCCATTACCCACAACCCATGACACACAACCCATGACCCACAACCCATGACCCACAACCCATGACCCACAACCCATGACCAACAACCCATGACTCACAACCCATGACCAACAACCCATGACCCACAACCCATGACCAACAACCCATGACCCACAACCAATGACCCACAACCCATGACCCACAACCCATGACCCACAACCCATGACCCACAACTTACGACCCACAACCCATGACCTACAACCCATGACCCACAACCCATGACCCATGAGCCATGACCCATGATCCACAACCCATGACCAACAACCCATGACCCACAACCCATGACCGATGACCCATGACCCGCAACCCGACCCACAACCCATGACCCACAACCAATGACCCACAACCTATGACCCACAACTTATGACCAACAACCCATGACCCACAACCCATGACCCACAACCCATGACCAACAACCCATGACCCATGACCCACAACCCATGACCCACAACGTATGACCCACAACCCATGACCCATGACCTACAACCCATGACCTAAAACCCATGACCAACAACCCATGACCCATGACCCATGACCCACAACCCATGACCAACTACCCATGACCCACAGCATATGACCAACAACCCATGACCCACAACTGTGACCCACAACCCATGACCCACAACCCATGACCCACAACCCATGACCCACAACTATGACCCACAACCCATGACCCACAACCCATGACCCACAACCCATGACCCAGGCCATGACCCATGATCCACAACCTATTACCCATCACCCACAATCCACGACCCCAATCCCATGACCCACAACCCATGACCCACAACCCACGATCCTCCGCCTATGACACTCAACCCATGATCCTCAACCCATGACCACAACCCACGACCCACAACCCGTGATCCTCCACCTATGACACTCAACCCATGGTCCTCAACCCATGACCCACAACCCATGACTTAAGCCATGACCCATGATCCACAACCTATGACCCATGACCCACAATCCACGACCCCCACCCCATGACCCACAACCCACGACCCCCATCCTATGACCCACAACCCAGGACTCACAACCCCTGATCCTCCACCTATGACACTCAACCCATGATCCTCAACCTATGACCACAACCCACAACCCACGACCCACAACCCGTGATCTTCCACCCAGAACATTCAACCCATGAGCCTCAACCCATGACCCACATCCCATGACTCACATCCCATAACCCGATACCCATGCCCTACATACCATGACCCACAACCCTTGATCCTTCATCCATGACGCTCAACCCATGACCCATAACCCATGCGTCACATGACCCACAACTCATGTGTCACATACCATGACCCACAACCCATGACACTTAACCAATGATCTACAACCCATGACACGCTACCCATAACCATAACCCGTGACCCACAACCCATGACACAACCCTCAGTGGCAACCTGCCTACCTTGATGGACTCCCCTGCCTTCCAATAACCACTCTGCCATCCATTTTTTCAATAACAGCAGGTCAGTAGTGTACATTCAGGCTAGTGCTGCCATCCTTCCAACATTCCACCATGATTAGCGACATGCTGGCTCCTCTACACGTATTAAGTTATCTACCTTAATAAAAATGCAAGAGAAAAAGATATAGACAGAGAGAGAGAGAGAGACAGAATATATAATTATACATACTTGTCATTATCTATACATAGAGCGTTGCAATGTCACTGTCAGAATACGGATTTACTTTATTTTTTTGATATGGAGAATAAAGTCTTCTTGAATGTCAGCCTCCAGGTGTTCTGCAACAGTAACAACTCGCGTGCAGGTTGATAGGCTTATAGTATCACAAACTTTCTAAGAAGCATTACAGTTTCTACCTTGTGTCTCACATCCAAGTATCGGGAATTTACAGAGAAAATAATTCTCCTCTGCTTAATTCCGGCGAGAAAAATTCCTTCTCATGTGAGGGAAGTGTCGCTTTATCACCGCCCTTTCCTCTCCTTCTCTTCCTCTACTATCTCTTCCTCTTAGGCATTTACAACCTCATTTATTTCCTGCAATGGCTACTTATTTTAACCTTTTTGTACACTGTTAAACATTATATACTCCCAACTTTTCCTAAACCTCCTCGTTCGTGTCTCCTCTGTACCTTGGCACAAGAAACTCTCAACTTAACATGACACAAAACGACAACTTCGTCTTCTCCCTGCGCCATTAACCTTCTTTTCGTTACCCTGAAATGCCACTTTGTGAACAGTGAGATTTTCATTATAACTCGAGAAATAACTTTCCATTCTCTACATAAGTTGATATCTGAATTCTGTTTGACTGGTACTTTCTTACATGAGTTCATCTGACACTAGATTAGTTGACAGTTATTAAATGCGCTTGGCTGACTGTCAGTCTTCCATATAAATCTGTAACTTGTTTACTGTCAAACTCTGAGGTTCTCCCACTAGTTATTCCAGTTGTGAGTGTGAGTGGACTGGAGGTGTGGTTGACTATAAGGCGGCCCTGAAGTGTATAATGGCACACGCTGGCACTCACCTACCTTGCCTCTGAGAGAATTTTGCCTCTTTTATCTGTGACTAGACTTGCAACATTGCATAGCTCCTGACGATATGCACGTGAGTAAAAATGATCTTCGGTAAAGATTTCGTAATAACACTGTAAACAAACCAGTGTACAAGTACGTGGTTAAACTCTCGGCCAGTGCGTCACCCACTGGACCACCTGACTACAATAAGAGTCATCCAACTAGGTGTATTTCTATATACTATAGGGAGGTTAGCATGGGCCACCAATGTGACCACAAATGCAAGGTTATACAGATGACTCTCCCGCCAGCGGGGCTATGATGAACTCTAGCTCAAGTCCCCTCTGAGCCAGCGCTTTAGCCAGCTTCGTCAGTGGCTTACGCGCTGGCCTGGAGTTGTACGACTCACTTGCCATGGGTTCTAACCCCACCTATACCGTGATTTACTTATTACACAGAATCCCTCTCGTGAAAATAATTGTGAATTAAAATTTACACATCTTAAAGGAAAAGCCAATCTTCATTTTTACTGAGAAAACTAATACAGGAACTTTGATGACTGACAGAAAAGGTATTCCACACTGATATGAATTCGACGATTACAGATTTTTTAACATAATCAGAAGAAAAAAATATTTGCATCTACACAGCATAAAATTACAAAGTGGCAACCTTTGCATGGAATACAACAGCAGGAATACAACAGCAGGAATATAACAGCAAGAATACAACAGCAGGAAGACAGTATGTTGAAGCCAATCAGAGAAGAAATTCTGTGGTTGATGAATGGCAATAAAATTACAATTTACATAATAAACCCGGCAAACTGGGACTAATAAAGCCAAATTAAATAATAAACATTACATTCTAGAAAGCACACCAGGGCTGAAATTTGAAGCCGACCAGAAGAGGCATTCCTCAGGTATCACATAGTTCCAAACTATTCTTTTTTTATAACTAATTTAGCATAAGGACTAATTAGTCCACACACAAACTAACCTTAATGAGTACTCTTCTGTCTGTTAGAAGCATCAACCACTAAACATGGGAATTATCTCAGATAAGGCAGAGTAAACTCAGATATTATATTTCACATGATTTATCAAGATTACAAATTTTAATCCATTTTACAAATAAATCTATCAAAAGTACACTTACACACGTGAACTTTACTGTACGTTATCGCTGACGTAGCTGGAACCTTTTATGTATCGTGTGAAGCCAAGCAGCAGAGGCTTTTGAAAGTTATCAGACCCATTCTAGGATCTTGGAATGGATTCTAAAACTTTGGGCATAGAATTTGCCAATAGTTGCATTAATCTTGGCCTAGTTACTGGGCACCAACTTTGAAAGTTTGAAGCCGACCGAATGAAGACTTCTCGTGTTATGAACCACACGAAAACAAATATTTTAGAGGAAAATTTGGAACGAAATATGAAATTAGACGCATTTCGTTAGCTGCGACAGCCAGAAGGATGAGTACTTATAGTATGAGTCCAGCTTCCTGTACTCAGTGTAATGGATAGTAACAGTCCAGCCTCCTGTACTCATTGTAATGGTTGGTAACAGTCCAGCCTCCTGTACTCATTGTAATGGATGGTAACAGTCCAGCCTCCTGTACTCAGTGTAATGGATAGTAAGAGTCTAGCCTCCTGTACTCAGTGTAATGGATAGTAAGAGTCTAGCCTCATGTACTCAGTGTAATGGATAGTAACAGTTTAGCCTCCTGTACTCAGTGTAATGGTTGATAACAGTCCAGCCTCCTGTACTCATTGTAATGGATGGTAACAGTCCAGCCTCCTGTACTCAGTGTAATGGACAGTAACAGTCCAGCCTCCTGTACTCAGTGTAATGGTTGGTAACAGTCCAGCCTCCTGTACTCATTGTAATGGATGGTAACAGTCCAGCTTCCTGTACTCAGTGCAATGGTTGGTAACAGTCCAGCTTCCTGTACTCAGTGTAATGGTTGGTAACAGTCCAGCCTCCTGTACTCAGTGTAATGGTTGGTAACAGTCCAGCCTCCTGTACTCATTGTAATGGATGGTAACAGTCCAGCCTCCTGTACTCAGTGTAATGGATAGTAACAGTCCGGCTTCCTGTACTCAGTGTAATAGACAGGAACAGTCCGGCTTCCTGTACTCAGTGTAATGGATAGTAATAGTCTAGCCTCCTGTACTCAGTGTAATGGATAATAACAGTCTAGCCTCCTGTACTCAGTGTAATGGATAGTAAGAGTCCGGCTTCCTGTACTCAGTGTAATGGATAGTAACAGTCCGGCTTCCTGTACTCAGTGTAATGGATAGTAGCAGTCCGGCTTCCTGTACTCAGTATAATGGACAGTAACAGTCCGGCTTCCTGTACTCAGCGTAATGGATAGTAAGAGTCCGGCTTCCTGTACTCAGTATAATGGACAGTAACAGTCCGGCTTCCTGTACTCAGTATAATGGACAGTAACAGTCCGGCTTCCTGTACTCAGTGTAATGGATAGTAAGAGTCCGGCTTCCTGTACTCAGTATAATGGACAGTAACAGTCCGGCTTCCTGTACTCAGTATAATGGACAGTAACAGTCCGGCTTCCTGTACTCAGTATAATGGACAGTAACAGTCCGGCTTCCTGTACTCAGTATAATGGATAGTAAGAGTCCGGCTTCCTGTACTCAGTATAATGGACAGTAACAGTCCGGCTTCCTGTACTCAGTGTAATAGACAGGAACAGTCCGGCTTCCTGTAATCAGTGTAATAGACAGGAACAGTCCGGCTTCCTGTACTCAGTGTAATAGACAGGAACAGTCCGGCTTCCTGTACTCAGTGTAATGGATAGTAATAGTCTAGCCTCCTGTACTCAGTGTAATGGATAGTAACAGTCCAGCCTCCTGTACTCAGTGTAATAGACAGGAACAGTCCGGCTTCCTGTACTCAGTGTAATGGATAGTAGCAGTCCGGCTTCCTGTACTCAGTGTAATGGATAGTTACAGTCCGGCTTCCTGTACTCAGTGTAATAGACAGGAACAGTCCGGCTTCCTGTACTCAGAGTAATGGATAGTAAAAGTCCAGCCTCCTGTACTCAGTGTAATAGACAGGAACAGTCAGGCCTCCTGTACTCAGTGTAATAGACAGGAACAGTCCGGCTTCCTGTACTCAGTGTAATGGATAGTAGCAGTCCGGCTTCCTGTACTCAGTGTAATGGGTAGTAAGAGTCTGGCTTCCTGTACTCAGTATAATGGACAGTAACAGTCTAGCCTCTTGTACTCAGTATAATGGATAGTAAGAGTCCGGCTTCCTGTACTCAGTATAATGGACAGTAACAGTCTAGCCTCTTGTACTCAGTATAATGGATAGTAAGAGTCCGGCTTCCTGTACTCAGTATAATGGACAGTAACAGTCTAGCCTCTTGTACTCAGTATAATGGATAGTAAGAGTCTAGCCTCCTGTACTCAGTATAATGGATAGTAAGAGTCTAGCCTCCTGTACTCAGTATAATGGATAGTAAGAGTCTAGCCTCCTGTACTCAGTATAATGGATAGTAAGAGTCTAGCCTCCTGTACTCAGTATAATGGATAGTAAGAGTCTAGCCTCCTGTACTCAGTATAATGGACAGTAACAGTCTAGCCTCCTGTACTCAGTATAATGGACAGTAACAGTCTAGCGTCCTGTACTCAGTATAATGGACAGTAACAGTCTAGCGTCTTGTACTCAGTGTAATGGACAGTAACAGTCTAGCGTCTTGTACTCAGTATAATGGACAGTAACAGTCCGGCTTCCTGTACTCAGTGTAATGGATAGTAAGAGTCTAGCCTCCTGTACTCAGTATAATGGATAGTAAGAGTCTAGCCTCCTGTACTCAGTATAATGGATAGTAAGAGTCTAGCCTCCTGTACTCAGTATAATGGATAGTAAGAGTCTAGCCTCCTGTACTCAGTATAATGGATAGTAAGAGTCTAGCCTCCTGTACTCAGTATAATGGATAGTAAGAGTCTAGCCTCCTGTACTCAGTATAATGGATAGTAAGAGTCTAGCCTCCTGTACTCAGTATAATGGACAGTAACAGTCTAGCCTCTTGTACTCAGTATAATGGACAGTAACAGTCTAGCGTCTTGTACTCAGTATAATGGACAGTAACAGTCTAGCCTCTTGTACTCAGTATAATGGACAGTAACAGTCTAGCGTCTTGTACTCAGTATAATGGCTAGTAAGAGTCTAGCTTCCTGTACTCAGTATAATGGACAGTAACAGTCTAGCGTCTTGTACTCAGTATAATGGATAGTAAGAGTCTAGCGTCTTGTACTCAGTATAATGGATAGTAAGAGTCTAGCGTCTTGTACTCAGTATAATGGATAGTAACAGTCTAGCGTCTTGTACTCAGTATAATGGATAGTAACAGTCTAGCGTCTTGTACTCAGTATAATGGATAGTAACAGTCTAGCCTCTTGTACTCAGTATAATGGACAGTAACAGTCTAGCCTCTTGTACTCAGTATAATGGACAGTAACAGTCTAGCGTCTTGTACTCAGTATAATGGACAGTAACAGTCTAACCTCCTGTACTCAGTATAATGGACAGTAACAGTCTAGCCTCCTGTACTCAGTATAATGGACAGTAACAGTCTAGCGTCCTGTACTCAGTATAATGGACAGTAACAGTCTAGCCTCTTGTACTCAGTATAATGGATAGTAACAGTCTAGCGTCTTGTACTCAGTATAATGGACAGTAACAGTCTAGCGTCTTGTACTCAGTATAATGGATAGTAACAGTCTAGCGTCTTGTACTCAGTATAATGGATAGTAACAGTCTAGCGTCTTGTACTCAGTATAATGGACAGTAACAGTCTAGCGTCTTGTACTCAGTATAATGGACAGTAACAGTCTAGCGTCTTGTACTCAGTATAATGGACAGTAACAGTCTAGCGTCTTGTACTCAGTATAATGGACAGTAACAGTCTAGCGTCTTGTACTCAGTATAATGGACAGTAACAGTCTAGCGTCTTGTACTCAGTATAATGGATAGTAACAGTCTAGCGTCTTGTACTCAGTATAATGGACAGTAACAGTCTAGCGTCTTGTACTCAGTATAATGGACAGTAACAGTCTAACTTCCTGTACTCAGTATAATGGACAGTAACAGTCTAGCGTCTTGTACTCAGTATAATGGACAGTAACAGTCTAGCGTCTTGTACTCAGTATAATGGGTAGTAAGAGTCAGGCTTCCTGTACTCAGTATAATGGACAGTAACAGTCTAGCGTCTTGTACTCAGTATAATGGGTAGTAAGAGTCAGGCTTCCTGTACTCAGTATAATGGACAGTAACAGTCTAGCCTCTTGTACTCAGTGTAATGGATAGTAAGAGTCCGGCTTCCTGTACTCAGTATAATGGACAGTAACAGTCTAGCCTCTTGTACTCAGTATAATGGGTAGTAAGAGTCAGGCTTCCTGTACTCAGTATAATGGACAGTAACAGTCTAGCGTCCTGTACTCAGTATAATGGACAGTAACAGTCTAGCGTCCTGTACTCAGTATAATGGACAGTAACAGTCTAGCGTCCTGTACTCAGTATAATGGACAGTAACAGTCTAGCGTCCTGTACTCAGTATAATGGACAGTAACAATCTAGCGTCTTGTACTCAGTATAATGGACAGTAACAATCTAGCGTCTTGTACTCAGTATAATGGACAGTAACAATCTAGCGTCTTGTACTCAGTATAATGGACAGTAACAGTCTAGCGTCTTGTACTCAGTATAATGGACAGTAACAGTCTAGCGTCTTGTACTCAGTATAATGGACAGTAACAGTCTAGCGTCTTGTACTCAGTATAATGGACAGTAACAGTCTAGCGTCTTGTACTCAGTATAATGGATAGTAACAGTCTAGCGTCTTGTACTCAGTATAATGGACAGTAACAGTCTAGCGTCTTGTACTCAGTATAATGGATAGTAACAGTCTAGCGTCTTGTACTCAGTATAATGGATAGTAACAGTCTAGCGTCTTGTACTCAGTATAATGGACAGTAAGAGTCCGGCTTCCTGTACTCAGTATAATGGACAGTAAGAGTCCGGCTTCCTGTACTCAGTATAATGGATAGTAAGAGTCCAGAGTGAGACATCAGTTCACGATGTTATTTGCGCTGAACATTTGATGTGTATCAAAATATATATTAATATATTATCTTACTATATCGCCATAAAGCAATGTTTGCAGCTTAAAATATGTTTATTGCAACTCTCCTCTAAATTTTACCCTTGGGAACATATTTAATTAATTCTGAAATATATTTAAACATTAGTGTTTAATTATATGCACTCACTCACCCCTAATATATACAACAGTGTTAATTTCTAATGTTCTCTCTTTTTCTCTCTCTATCTCTGTCTGTCTGTCTGTCTGTCTGTCTGTCTGTCTGTGTCTGTCTGTTTCTCTGTCTGTCTGTCTGTGTCTGTCTGTTTGTCTGTCTGTCTGTCTGTCTGTCTGTCTGTCTGTGTCTGTCTGTTTGTCTGTCTGTCTGTCTGTCTGTCTGTCTGTCTGTTTGTCTGTCTGTCTGTCTGTCTGTCTGTCTGTCTGTCTGTCTGTCTGTTTGTCTGTCTGTCTGTCTGTCTGTCTGTCTGTTTGTCTGTCTGTCTGTCTGTCTGTGTCTGTCTCTGTAGCTCTCTCTCTCGCAGTGTTTTTTTTCCTCTACTCACATTCATTCTGTACATTCTAGTATGTGGTGCACATTGCCACGCACATGTAGACGTGCAAGACTACATGTACGCACACATATTCACCTAGGGGACACATGCGTGCACACCGCGCGCACGCCAACACACACACACAAAGTTGATCTCACAGGAAGTTATCGTATCTGGCTGAGTGGAATTCAAAGAGTAAAGAAATGGGAATGCTAATGTTAAATACTAAAAAAAAAGGAAGAATGGTAGGGAATGAAAAGGAGGAAACACGATGTACGTGGATGGAGGAAACACGATGTACGTGGATGGAGGAAACACGATGTACGTGGATGGAGGAAACACGATGTACGTGGATGGAGGAAACACGATGTACGTGGATGGAGGAAACACGATGTACGTGGATGGAGGAAACACGATGTACGTGGATGGAGGAAACACGATGTACGTGGATGGAGGAAACACGATGTACGTGGATGGAGGAAACACGATGTACGTGGATGGAGGAAACACGATGTACGTGGATGAGGAAACACGATGTACGTGGATGGAGGAAACACGATGTATGTGGATGGAGAAAACACGATGTACGTGGATGGAGGAAACACGATGTACGTGGATGGAGGAAACACGATGTACGTGGATGGAGGAAACACGATGTACGTGGATGGAGGAAACACGATGTACGTGGATGGAGCAAACACGATGTACGTGGATGGAGGAAACACGATGTACGTGGATGAGGAAACACGATGTACGTGGATGGATGAAACACGATGTACGTGGATGGAGGAAACACGATGTACGTGGATGGAGGAAACACGATGTACGTGGATGGAGGAAACACGATGTACGTGGATGAGGAAACACGATGTACGTGGATGGATGAAACACGATGTACGTGGATGGAGGAAACACGATGTACGTGGATGGAGGAAACACGATGTACGTGGATGGAGGAAACACGATGTACGTGGATGGAGGAAACACGATGTACGTGGATGGAGAAAACACGGTGTACGTGGATGGATGAAACACGATGTACGTGGATGGAGGAAACACGATGTACGTGGATGGAGGAAACACGATGTACGTGGATGGAGGAAACACGATGTACGTGGATGGAGAAAACACGATGTACGTGGATGGAGAAAACACGATGTACGTGGATGGAGGAAACACGATGTACGTGGATGGAGGAAACACGATGTACGTGGATGGAGGAAACACGATGTACGTGGATGCAGGAAACACGATGTACGTGGATGGAGAAAACACGATGTACGTGGATGGAGGAAACACGATGTACGTGGATGCAGGAAACACGATGTACGTGGATGCAGGAAACACGATGTACGTGGATGGAGCAACACAAGTTAGCTGGATTTAAACGAAAAATGAATAAAGTCTGGAAGACAATGACCTCAGCTCAACGATGAAAAAATTGGTAAACTCGTATGGAAGGAATACAATAAATAGGAGAAAAGAGTAAAATGAGCAGATGTAAAGACGCAGAGACTGAGAAAGATTCTAAGTAAGCTAGAGAAGACCAGAAGTAAAGAAGGGAATGAGGGAAAAGTGGAAGGAACAGTAAGGGAAATGTCTGTTTGAGAGAGAAGAGTAAAGAAACGAGGAGAAATATCTGCTTAGAAATTCTCTCAGGAGACAGAGAGGAAGAGAAGATGATAACGGGTGTAGCAAATGAGCTGTTAACATCATATAAGATAA
>NC_091316.1:41565346-41587846 GCF_038502225.1 Cherax quadricarinatus | reverse complement strand
ATGGGACCGGACAACATCTCTCCATGGGTCCTTAGAGAGGGAGCAGATATGTTGTGCATACCACTTACCACAATCTTCAACACATCCCTGGAAACTGGGCAACTACCTGA
Organism: Cherax quadricarinatus; assembly: GCF_038502225.1. Lineage (NCBI taxonomy): Eukaryota > Metazoa > Arthropoda > Malacostraca > Decapoda > Parastacidae > Cherax > Cherax quadricarinatus. The sequence continues at coordinate 41,587,736 of NC_091316.1, read as the reverse complement.
GGTATGGAAGACGGCAAATGTAGTTCCCATTTTCAAAAAAGGAGACAGAAAAGAGGCACTAAACTATAGACCTGTGTCATTGACGTGTATAGTATGCAAAATTATGGAGAAGATTATCAGGAGGAGAGTGGTGGAGCACCTGGAACGGAACAGGAGTATAAATGCCAACCAGCACGGATTCACGGAAGGCAAATCCTGTGTCACAAACCTTCTGGAGTTTTACGATAAAATAACAGAAGTAAGACAAGAGAGAGAGGGGTGGGTTGATTGCATCTTCTTGGACTGCAAGAAGGCCTTTGACACAGTTCCTCACAAGAGATTAGTGCAGAAGCTAGAGCATCAGGCGCATATAACAGGAAGAGCACTGCAATGGATCAGAGAATACCTGACAGGGAGGCAACAACGAGTCATGGTACGTAATGATGTATCACAGTGGGCACCTGTGACGAGCGGGGTCCCACAGGGGTCGGTCCTAGGACCAGTGCTATTTTTGGTATATGTGAACGACATGACGGAAGGGTTAGACTCAGAAGTGTCCCTGTTTGCAGATGATGTGAAGTTAATGAGGAGAATTAAATCTGATGAGGACCAGGCAGGACTTCAAAGAGACCTGGACAGACTGGACACCTGGTCCAGCAAATGGCTTCTCGAATTTAATCCTGCCAAATGCAAAGTCATGAAGATAGGGGAAGGGCACAGAAGACCACAGACAGAGTATAGGCTAGGTGGCCAAAGACTGCAAACCTCACTCAAGGAGAAAGATCTTGGGGTGAGTATAACACCGAGCATGTCTCCGGAAGCACACATCAATCAGATAACTGCTGCAGCATATGGGCGCCTGGCAAACCTGAGAACAGCATTCCGACACCTTAGTAAGGAATCATTCAAGACACTGTACACCGTGTATGTCAGGCCCATACTGGAGTATGCAGCACCTGTTTGGAACCCGCACTTGATAAAGCACGTCAAGAAACTAGAGAAAGTACAAAGGTTTGCAACAAGGTTAGTTCCAGAGCTAAGGGGAATGTCCTATGAAGAAAGATTAAGGGATATCGGCCTGACGACACTGGAGGACAGGAGGGTCAGGGGAGACATGATAACGACATATAAAATACTGCGTGGAATAGACAAGGTGGACAAGGACAGGATGTTCCAGGGAGGGGACACAGAAACAAGAGGCCACAATTGGAAGTTGAAGACACAAATGAGTCAGAGAGATAGTAGGAAGTATTTCTTCAGTCATAGAGTTGTAAGGCAGTGGAATAGCCTAGAAAATGACGTAGTGGAGGCAGGAACCATACACAGTTTTAAGACGAGGTTTGATAAAGCTCATGGAGCGGGGAGAGAGAGGGTCTAGTAGCAACCGGTGAAGAGGCGGGGCCAGGAGCTAGGACTCGACCCCAGCAACCACAAATAGGTGAGTACAAATAGGTGAGTACACACACACACACACACACACACACACACACACACACACACACACACACACACACACGCACACACACACACACACACACACACACACACACACACACACACACACACGCACACACACACACACACACACACACAAACACACACGCACACACACACACACACACACACACACACACGCACACACACACACACACACACACACACACACACACACACACACACACACGCACCCACACACACACACACACACACACACACACACACACACACACACACACACACACACACACACACGCACAAACACACACACACACACACACACACACACACACACAAACACACACACACACACACACACACACACACAAACACACACACACACACACACACACACACACACACACACACACACACACACACACACACACACACACACACACACACACACACACACACACACACACACACAGACACACACACACACAGACACACACACACACACACACACACACACACACACACACACACACACACACACACACACACACACACACACACACACACACAAACACACAAACATCATCTGTACGCAGATGATGTGAAGTTAATGAGGAGAATTAAATCAAATGAGGATCAGGCAGACCTTCAAGGAGACCTGGACAGGCTGGACACCTGGTCCAGCAACTGACTTCTCGAATTCACCCCCTGCCAAATGCAAACTCCTGAAGATCGGGGAAGGGCAAAGAAGACCGCAGACTGAGTATAGGCTAGGTGGCCAACGGCTGCAAACCTCGCTCGAGGAGCAAGATCTTGGCGTGAGTATAACACCGAGCACGTCTCCGGAAGCACATATCAACCAGATAACTGCTGCAGCATATGGGCGCCTGACAAACCTGATATTATCATTCCGATACCTAAGTAAGGAATCTTTCAAGACACTGTACACCGTGTACGTCAGGGCCATACTGGAGTATGCAGCACCTGTTTGGAACCCGCACCGGGTCAAGCACGTTAAGAAATTAGAGAAAGTGCAAAGGTTTGCGACAAGCTTAGTTCCAAATCTATGGGGAATGTCCTACAAGGAAAGGTTAAGGGAAATCGGCCTAACGACACTGGAGGACAGGAGGATTAGAGGAGACATGATAACGACATAAAAAATACTGCGTGGAATAGACAAGGTGGACAGAGACAAGATGTTCCAGAGAGGGAACACAGAAACAAGGGGTCACTCTTGGAAGTTGAAGACTCAGATGAGTCACAGGGATGTTAGGAAGTATTTCTTCAGTCATATAATGGTCAGGAAGTGGAACAGTGTGGCGAGTGATGTAGTGGAGGCAGGAACCATACATAGCTTTAAGATTAGGTATGATAAAGCTCATGGAGTAAGGAGAGACAGGACCTTGTAGCGTTCAGTGAAGAGGAGGGGCCAGGAGCTGAGTATCGACCCCTGCAACTACAGTTAGGTGAATACACACACACACACACACACACACACACACAGAGCCACCCTCAGAACCCCACAACCAAACACACTTTGCCAACACAAACCACAATCCACACTTACAGCCCCACACCACACTATGCTGTAGAATCCCACAGTGCACTGCCAGGTCCCCCTCCCTCACAGAACCCCCAGAACACAGTGTTGGAAAGGAAACTGAAGGTATGGTACACCAACACTGATGGAATAACGAATAATTTGGAGGGGTGGCACGAGAGAATCAAAGAGGCATCACCGAACAATATAGCTCTCACAGAAACCAAGCTCACAGGAACGATAACAGGTGCCATCTTTCCAACAGGATATCCGATCTTTAAGAAAGACAGGAAACAGAGGGGTTGGTGGAGTGGCACTGCTTATGAAAAAGCAATGGGATTTTGACGAGCTGGAGAGAGGGGACAGAGAAGCAAGAGAATACATAATAGAAATGCTTCAGTCTGGTGGTAATTGCAACGATATATAACCCACCACAGAACAGTAGGAGGCCAAGAGAAGAATATAATGGCTGATACACTGATTGAAGTGGCCAGAAGAGCTCATGCAAGCAGGGCAAAGCTACTGATTGTGGGTGACTCGAATTATAAAGAAACTGACTGGAAGAACCTGGAGCCATATGGAGGCCCAGAAACGTGTAGGGCTAACATGATGGAGGACACTACCAGAGAGAGATGAGAGGGCAAACCAGCAAGACTGGACCTAGCATTCTCCTTCAGTAGTGCAGATAATGAAGATATCACATATGAAAGATTCACTGGGGCTAGTGACCAAGTGGATCTGAGCTTCGAATACATGGTAGAGTTACAAGTGGAGAGGGAAGCAGGAAGGGCAGGACGAATGAAGCCAAACTACAAGAGAGGGGACTACACAGTCATGAAGAATTTCCTGCACGAGGTTCAGTGAGACAGGGTAACGGTAGGGAAGCCAGTAAATGAGATGATAGAATAAGTGACAACAATATGCAAGGAAGCTGAAGAGAGGTTTGTACTTAAGGGTAACAGAAATAACGAGAAGGCCAGGATGAGTCCTCGGTTCACTTAAAGGTAAAAGAGAGGCCAAAACCAAGTGTGCTATAGAATGGATGAAGTATAGAAGGCAATGAACCCAGAAGAATAAGTAGATTAGTTGTAGAGGCAGAAACGAATATGCACAGGTAAGAAGGGAGGCCCAACGACAATGCGTAAATGACATAGCAGCAAAAGCCAGATCTGACCCGAAGCTGTTGTACAGCCACATCAGGAGAAAAAAAACATTAAAGGACCAGGTAATTAGGCTGAAGAAGGAAGGAAGGGAGATCACAAGAAACGACCGAGAAGTATGTGATGAACTCAACATGAGATTCAAAGAAGTGTTCACAGAGGTGACAGACGTTGGGTCCACCATCAAGTGTTAGACGCAATACATACACTCGAGGAAGAAATGAAGAGACTGCTAAGCAAGGGAAATACCTCAAAGGCGATGGGGCCGAATAATATCTCTCCATGGGTCCTGAGAGAGGGGGCAGAGGTGCTATGCATGCCACTAACAACAATCTCCAACACATCTATCGAAAAACGCCGACTACCTGAGGTATGGAAGACAACAAATGTAGTCCCAGTTTTTAAAAAAGGAGACAGACAGGAAGCATTAAACTACAGACCAGTGTCAAAGTCATGGAGAAGATTATCGGGAGAAGAGTGGTGGAGCACCTAGAAAGGAATGACGGTTTCAGGGATGGGAAATCCTGTGTCACAAACCTACTGGATTTTTATGATAGGGTGATAGCACTGAGACAAGAGAGAGAGAGGGGTCGGTCGGATGCATTTTCTTGGACTGTAAGAAAGCTTTTGACACAGTTCCACACAAGAGATTATATTGCATAAGCTTGAGGACCAGGCAGGTATAAGAAGGAAGGTGCTGCAATGGATCAGGGAATACCTATTGGAAAGACATCAGAGAGTCAGTATACGAGACGAAGTGTCAGAGTGGGCGCCTGTGACGAGCAGGGGTCCACAGGGGTCAGTCCTAGGACCAGTGCTGTTTCTGGTATATGTGAACAACATGACGGAAGGAAGAGACTCAGAAGTGTCCCTGTTTGCAGATGATGTGAAGTTATTTTTTTTATTAACACATCGACCGTTTCCCAGTAAGGTAGGGTGACCCGAAAAAAAAAATCTTTCACCTTCATTCACTCCATCACAGTCTTTCCAGAGGCGTGCTTGCACTACAATTATAAAACTGCAACATTAACCCCTCCCCCTTCAGGTGCAGGCACTGTGCTTCCCATTTCTTGGACTCAAGTTCGGCCTGCCAGTTTCCCCTGAATCCCATCATAAATGTTACCTTGCACACACTCCAACAGCATGTCAAGTTCTACAAAGCATTTGTCTTCATTCACTCCTGTCTAACAGACTCATGCTAACTGGAAATCAAAGCCCTGTGCACACAAAACCTCCTTTACCCTCTCCCACCAACCTTTCTTAGGCCGGCCCCTATCCTGCTTTCCCTCCACTACAGTCATTATATTTTGTTCCGTCCTCTCTACATGTCCAAACCACCTCAACAATCCCTCCTCAGCTCTCTGGATAATAGTTTTGAAAATCTCACACCTCCTTCTAATTTCCAAACTACGGATTCTCTGCATTATATTCAGACCACACATTCCCCTCAGACACAACATCTTCACTGCCTCCAGCCTTCTCCTTGTTGCAACATTCACCACCCATGCTTCATACCCATATAAGAGAGTTGGTATAACTATACTCTCTTACATTCCCATCTTTCCTTCCATGGACATAGTTCTTTATCTCCATAGACTCCTCAGTGCACCACTTAACTTTTTCCCCTCGTCAATTCTATAATTCACCTCATCTTTCATAGACCCATTTGAGTCAGCATAGTTGCTGATCCCTTACATGTGTTATATAGCTTATCTGAGTATCATAGTACCATCCATATGTTTTACATACACGACCCCTTTGCTAGGCCTAGTGACCAGTTTGTATGACGTCACGTGAACCAGCATGAGTGCATGGGACACGCTGCATTGGTCTCAGTTCCCACATAGGTCTACGCCAGGCAAGACAGGCAGTTTGGGCTCTCCATCTTCATACTCTGCTAATATAAATGTTACCATCCAACAAGTGTGTTTAAAAAAAACCATACCCCCGGCCGGGATTGAACCCGCGGTCATAGAGTCTCAAAACTCCAGCCCGTCGCGCTAACCACTAGACCAGCTAGCCACAATAAGATTCATCCAACTAGGTATATTTCTACACCATAGGAAGGTTAGCACAGGCACCTCTGTGACAACAAATGCAAGTTTTTACAGACGAATCTCCAGCTAGCGTGGCCGTGACGAACTCTAGCTCAAGAGTTCGTCACGGCCATGCTAGCTGGAGATTCGTCTGTAAAAACTTGCATTTGTGGTCACAGAGGTGCCTGTGCTAACCTTCCTATGGTGTAGAAATATACCTAGTTGGATGAATCTTATTGTGGCTAGCTGGTCTAGTGGTTAGCGCGACGGGCTGGAGTTTTGAGACTCTATGACCGCGGGTTCAATCCCGGCCGGGGGTATGGTTTATTTGCAATCGTGTCATTACGATTTCTTAAGTCAAGTGTGTTTAACTCCAACCGTCATATCACCTACGAACCCCCACCACAAATGGTGCCAGCGGATGGCCTGTAATTCTGACGATTACAGCGATTTCTGGAGATAAATTTCTACTGAGCCGGCCGCCATTTTAGGCCTCTCGAGACGGGTGATGCTCAACATCCCAAGCCAGCTACGCCAGTCAAGTGTCCACCAGTCTTTTTGCTTCTGCTTACTGGTCAGTCTGTGTCTTAGTGTTTTATATGCTTATTTGCATTACTTACGAGGGGTTGACTCGAGTTGCAAAGTAAGCCAAGCCACCAAGCCAGTCTGTGGGGGAAGGGAGTCCAGCCCAGCTCTACACCATTGAGCCTTGCCTGCTAAGCCAGCTTTCCACCCCTGCTGTGCTCATCATTACAAGTTCTCAAGCCAGTCTGTGTGAAGGGTTAAGCCAAGCAAGCCAGCAACTAACCCAGGTGACTTAACCAAGTACTCAAGCAAGCCACGTGAGTTCCAGCCTTCACCGTCGCTTTGTGCTTCCATTTCTAGCTGTTCTGAGTGCTTTATCATCCCTATGGTGTTGTGGTATTTTGTGGGTTTTTTATAAGCCAGCCCGGCTTAGAATATTTTCGTGCCTAGTGTGGGTGTCAAGGGGCTTACGCCGTTCATTTCATAGGCCCAGTGACCACGCGGTGTCTCAGCGCGGCTGCCTCAAGCCCTCACCCGCCTCCCCACTACCACTGTAATTATTTTTTTACCCTTATCACGGGTTCTAGCACCATATATTACAGACCACATAGGAGGTCAAGAGATGAGAGTGTTCCTTCGACCCTGTGCGCCTAGGTAAAAGCCTCCTGTGTGAGTCCATCACTGATTTAAGCGCAAATTCTTCGAGAAGTTACAGTGTTTGAGAGTGGTGGAGAGCCACGCCAGCAACAACCAACCTTCCTCCACCTTCCATATACTACTCTCATTCTCCTCCAACGTCGCTACAGTGATAATAATTTTTATAGAGACATTTACGAGTGTTGAGACAATGTTGCAGTGATTCCTGAGTAACATTTCTTTTCAGTGACTCTTGATCAGTGTTCATTATATCTTGTTTGCAATATTTTTTTTTCTCTTCAGTGTTAATTTTCGTGCTTTATTTTATGTCTGTTGTGTTGTGTTCATTTTTTAATATACTTGAAATAAGTCCTTTAATGTTTTTCCTTGTTGTGTGCAATATATAAACAGTATAACGTTGTGTTTACACTTCACAATTATCTTGTGTTCACAGTACTGTGTTCCTTGTTTAGTAATTTATACAGTAAAGTAATTCAGTAACTTGTTACCTTTTATTCTGCATCACAACTCAGTGTTGTCTCAGTTCATTTTTTTTCTCCCAGCATTTGTGTACTTTTCTGTTTTTGTTTTCATTCATTTGCCATTTTTTTTTTCTGTTTTGAACATTCTTGTGTTAATTCTTTTCATTTAGCCAGTGTTTCAATTTGTCTTATCTCCACAGACAATAGTGCCATTATTTTGTTTGAGAATTATTTTGCATTTTTTTACACCCCAAACCTCATTGCAAGAAAATTCTCGAATTGAGACACTTATGCAACATATGGGAATCTTTATTGAAGAAACGTTTCGCCACACAGTGGCTTCATCAGTCCAATACAAAGTTGAAATCGTTAAGGAGAGGAGAAGTTTGAGGCAATCAGTCCCTCAACCTGGAATCGATGTGTTCAGTCCATCACTCTTGTAGGAAATGCAGCATAGGGCCAGAGAGGTGGCTTATATACTGCAGTGAGATGAGTTGAAGCAGGAGGCGGCGGGATCACAGTGGGACCTGCCACTAGTGTAAGTAGGTCGTCGTCCAAAGGTTGGACAAGCATTGAAGTCTTTGTACCTATGCTGCATTTCCTACAAGAGTGATGGACTGAACACATCGATTCCAGATTGAGGGACTGATTACCTCAAACTTCTCCTGTCCTTAACGATTTCAACTTAGTATTGGACTGATGAAGCCACTGTGTGGCGAAACGTTTCTTCAATAAAGATTCCCATGTGTTGCATAAGTGTCTCAATTCTTCAACTTGCCGGTTTTCAAAACCATTCATCACAAGAAAATTCTCATAGTATTGTGCATATAATGATGTGTTGTGTTCCTGTCTTATTGTGAGTGTTAACCTTTCTCTGTTTTGTATTTTTTTACAATTTATTATTTTTCATATTTCATTGAACATATTCACTCGTAGTGCAATTTTTAACTTTTGTTTTAAAAGTAAATCATTCTTTTGCTTGTCCAGTCAGTGTTGTTTAAGCTGCAATTAAGAGTTAAAGTGTTCAATCAGTTCATTCCTTGACAATATTTTTTTTTGTTGCTCTTGTAAACTGCATTTTCTTGCGTGTGTAATTTTTTTATTATTGCAATATTGACTCATTTTGCAATAATTCTTGTGTAAACATTGTGTTGCCATTAAATTTTTTCTTCAGAAATTTTTATGTAGTGTTGTGCAGAACTTTTGATGAGAAATTGTTAATTACAATATTCCTTCAGTTTATTTCAGTGTAATATTCTGTGATTTCAGTTTCACATTTCTTGTTCTGTGTATAATATTTTATTCTTTGTGTGTCATTTTATTTTCTTGTTTTTTTTAGATAGAATTGCTTTCCCAGTTTGTTTTAATTTTTGCACAAGATTTATTGATTCCATTTTGTCATTTTTGTTTCATTTATCATTTTTTGTTGAATTTCATTATTGAATTGAGAGTAAAGACAACTCACTGTGCAATTAATTCACTTTAAAGTAAATTTGAGTAAATATGATTTGAGTAAAGTACAATTTCTCTTGATTATCAAAGTGTTGCTTATCCATTTGAGTGTTTTATGTGAGTTCTTCTTGCTTACACTGTGACTTGTCAATTCTTCTTTACATATGCAGAATAGTTAAGCATTTTCTTCCCATTTAAGCTTATTGTGCCATTCTCTCTATTTGTCTTGCTTTTATGTCCTTGAGTAAGTTCCCTGAGAAGATGTCCCAGTCACTTTTGCTTGCTTACTTAGTGTATCATGCCAGTCAAAGTCAATATGAATCAGTCCACAGTACCAATATTCCCTTACTGACTGAAAGACAGACCATATGTCCGTTCTCACAGCTTGTATCCAAGATTTGTTAAAATGCTGCGGAATATAAAGTTCAGATTAAGTTCCTATAGATCCGTGCATTGCTTATTAACGTAGCAGAGTGGTCAGCACTAGTAATACTGTCACTCCTGTCTGGAATCCAGCCACAATATCGTGCACGCAGGATAGTGTACAGTTACCTTGGGTTTCAGAGGAACCTCAGACGATCCTGGGTGCTGAGACTACTATCCATGTGATGGCGACTTGTTCAAGTAGTCATTCCTTCCCAGGGGACGCTTTGTGAAGAACGTTACTTGTAATGAGTTATGTCATCTCTTGCTGATGTCGCAAGCCGTTGCAGAAAGACGTTTCTGCGGTTAGTGTACTCACTTGAGTGTTGTTGTTGTTCCTCGTGTTCCAGATGGTGATACTATCCTCGTTGACAGTAATTCGTGCAATGTAAGAAGTTGTTTCTTGAGTAACTTTCACATGTTGTTAACGTTTGTAAGTGTTGTCTCTTTATAGTTGATACCTCGTGTCACTGTGTGCGACTCAGACTGAATATCAGTATTGTTGACCGTGCTCATTTCTTTTCCCCTGTGCTTGCAGTGAGAGAGAGTAGATCCGTTCTCCCTTGCTCATATTGCTTGTTATAGCTTTAATTTTTTCAACCGGGGAGAGCCATCCACTCCACCGAGTTTGTTCATTCCTCCAGTAGAAAGATCCGATCCCTTGTGTTCTGGTGATTCGATTCCTGCTCCAGGAAGATCTTATTCTGACTGTGAAGCCACCAGCACCCATTAGTGACTTTGTCATGAGACAAGAATTACTGTATCGAACAGCCGAGTTGGGTACTCCTAGTAGAAGAGTGTACCAGTTAGTAATTCCACAGTCACTAGTAAACGTAGCTCTACAGCTAGTTCACGATGTACCAGGTGTTGCACACCCTGGTATGGATCGTTCTGTGAAACAATGCCACGTATGGCAACTGACATTTCCGAGTATGTTAAGAAATGTAGTGTTTGTATGCAGCATAAAGGAAATGTCAATGGTCCTAATCCAATCCAGGTGTATCCAACTACTAGCAAACCGTGGGAAAGAGTTGCGCTTGATTTGTTAACCAATTTTAAATGTTCCCTCCAAGGCAACAAACATCTGTGTGTTATGGTAGACCATTTCACCAGATATTGTGAGTTAGTTCCTATTGCAGATAAGACAGCCGAGACAGTAGCTAAAGCGTTTAAAGAACGCATTATCTGCAGGAATACCACCCCTAAGTCCCTAGTAACAGATAATGGAGGTGAATTTTGCAACGAGATTCTTGAAAATTTGTGTACCTTGTACAAAATCTCTAAGTCAACCATTGTTCCCCATCATCCTACGAGTAATAGTTTGGCAGAACGTACAAATAAGAAAGTACTAGAAGTTTTGAGAGCCACTATCAACCCCAATAGTGAAACCTGGGATGACGTTATACCAGATGTTCAATGTGCCATAAATTCTGCTTACAATGCTTCCATAGGTGACACTCCACATTATGCATTGTATGGTGTAGACAAGCGTTTACCTTATGAGTTGTTATATTCCACTCCGAAACCAAGTTATAACCCTGATGATTTCATAGCAACTCGTACCAGCATGGCTCAAAGTGTTTTTAGAAGAATCCGTGAGACACTTCATAAATCAACAGCAGAATTTACTAGGGTAACGAATAGTCGTGCTAAGCCGTCAAAAGTTAAAGTGGGTTCGAGAGTTATGCTGACTAATTTCAACAAAACATCCACAATGCCTAAGCTCGACCAAAAGTTTGTTGGCCCTTATCGAGTAGTTGAACATATCAATGGTAATAAGTATATGGTTAGAGAAATTAGTACTGGTCAGTATAAAGAATCGCATTTAGATCATATGAAATTGGTATGCGATGTCTAGAATGATAATTCTACCCAGACTAATGTGTCAGTCACTGACAATCCTCCTGACTCTGTACCCTCTACCTCTAATACTCAGTCAGATAATCAACCCGAATGTCGTTATTCCTTGCGTACTCGACAAGTAATGAGAAACCCACAAGTATCTTTTGGAGATACTCGTTCAGATCTCCCTCAGTCAAGGCATGTGTTAGCCATTGCAAAGGAATTCAATCCTCCCATAGATGATAACCATTCTGCATATGTAAACCTCACCCTCGCAGAGTTGGGTTTAAATGTACATAGTCTGTATAACTAGATGTTCAAGATGAATGAAGTTGTCAACTGTGTGTTTGTTATTAGCTGATCAGATTTTTTTCAAAATTTTTTTTGTGTTCACGTTCCCTCCGAACTCTGAGAATTTAGCAGTAATGATCTGAGTGCGCCAGATCTGCATTTGCTGTTAATTTACTTTCACCTTTGTAAATATATATTTACTCTTCCTCAGAATCCGTAGAGTGCATGAATACAGATCGATCGATCAATTCAATCCTTTATTATAATATGAATTGTACTTATAATTTGTAATGCATTACGTTAACCTCCGTTGTGATACCATCCATCAGTTCTAAGTTACATATGTCTTAGCTATTGTATAGAATCAGCCCAGAGCTACCTGCCTGTTCAGCCTATAGCGTAGTATTGTATGTTGAGGCGACATATGTAACATGACCAAGCTGTCAGCATAGTTGCTGATCCCCTACATGTGTTGTATAGCTTATCTGAGTATCATAGTTAGTACCATCTATATGTTTTACATACATGACCCCTTTGCTAGGCCTAGTGACTAGTTTGTATGACATCACGTGAACCCACATGAGTGCGTGGGACATGCTGCATCGGTCTCAGTTCCCGCATAAGTCTACGCCAGGCAATACAAGCAGTTTGGGCTCTTCCTCTTCGTACTCTGCTAATATAAGTGTTACCATCCAACAAGTGTGTTTAACTCCAACCATCATATCACCTACGAACCCCCACCATATTTGCTGATACATTCACTCTTAAATATCTGAATACATTCACCTCCTCCATACTCTCTCCCTCCAATCTGATATCCAATTTTTCGTTTTCTAATTTTTTTATCCTCATTTCCTTACTCTTTCCTATATTCACTTTTAATTTTCTTCTTTATGTACCCTATCAAACTCATCCACCAACCTCTGCAACTTCTCTTCAGAATCCCCCAAAATTACAGTGTCATCAGCAAAGAACAAATATGACAACTCCCACTTTGTGTTAGATTCTTTACTTTTAACACCACTCCTCTTGACAGCACTTGAACGTTCACTTAACGTGACATCTCACATCCTTCTCTAAGGCCTACTTTTACTGAGAAATAATCTCTCTCTCTCTCCTACATACTCTAACATGAGCCTCATTATCCTCGCAAAAACTTTTCACTGCTTTCAGTAACCTACTTCCTATTCTATACATTTGCAACATCTGCCACATTGCCTCCCTATTCACCCTGTCATACACCTTTCCAAATTCATAAATGCCACAAGAACCTTTTTACCCTTATCTAAATACTTAGTTAATGAGGAGAATTCAGTCGGAGGAGGACAAGGCAGAACTACAGGGGGACCTGGACAGGTTACAGGCCTGGTCCAGCAATTGGCTCCTAGAGTTCAACGCCACCAAGTGCAACGTCATGAAGATCGGGGAAGTGCAAAGGAGACTGCAGAGTACTCTCTAGGGGGCCAAAGACTACAAACCTCGCTCGAGGAAAAGGATCTTGGAGTGTGTATAATATCGAGCACATCTCCTGAGGCACAAATCAACCAAATAACTGCTGCTGCCTATGGGCGACTAGGGAACCTAAGAATAGCATTCTGGCATCTCAGGTCCCGACCCTGTACACCGTGTACGTCAGGCCCATATTAGAGTATTTAGCTCCAGTTTGGAACCCACATCTGGCCAAGCACGTCAGGAAACTAGAGAACGTGAAAAGGTTTGCAACGAGACTTGTCCCAAAGCTAAGGAGCATGTCCTACAAGGAGAGGTTAAGGGACCTGACGACACTGAAGGACAGGAGAGACAGGGAGGATATGATAACGAGGTATAAAATACTGAGAGGAATAGGCAAGGTGTACAGAGACAGTATGTTTCACAGATGAGACACAGCAGCAAGGAGACACAACTGGAAATTGAAAACTCCGATGAGTCATAGAAATGTTAGGAAGTATATCTTCAGACTTAAAGTCGTCAGGAAGTGGATTAATCTAGTGGAGACCGGATTCATACATAGTTTTAAAAAGAGGTGCTATAAGGTTCTTGGTGATCCAAGTAGTGACCAGCCGGGAGCTGTGAATCGACCCTTCAATCACAAATGAGTACACACATACACACACACACACACACACACACACACACACACACACACACACACACACACACACACACACACACACACACACACACTCACACACACACACACACAAACACAAATCTCTCTCAGCACTTTCCAGTGATGTCTGTCTTCACTTTTCCACAACATTGAGTCTCGTACCTTACCTTCACCCTCCCGCTGCGTCTTCTCTCCCATAACCTTTTATATCTCTCACATCTCTCCCGTCTCCTTCTACTGCTGTTGTTGGTAATAAAGTCCCACAAATATTTCTGTACTCATTTATGTACCCAAGAGTACCATTTAACACCCAAGAGTACCACTTAACACCCAAGAGTACCACTTAACACTCAAGAGTACCACTTAACGCCCAAGAGTACCACTTAACACCCAAGAGTGCCACTTAAATACTTTACACACTATATTTACTGTGTTGTAGAGGAACATGTAAGATATAATATATATTATTTATTATTATCACACTGGCCGATTCCCACCAAGGCAGGGTGGCCCGAAAAAGAAAAACTTTCACCATCATTCACTCCATCACTGTCTTGCCAGAAGGGTGCTTTACACTAAAGTTTTTAAACTGCAACATTAACACCCCTCCTTCAGAGTGCAGGCACTGTACTTCCCATCTCCAGGGCTCAAGTCCGGCCTGCCGGTTTCCCTGAACCCCTTCATAAATGTTACTTTGCTCACACTCCAACAGCACGTCAAGTATTAAAAACCATTTGTCTCCATTCACTCCTATCAAACACGCTCATGCATGCCTGCTGGAAGTCCAAGCCCCTCGCACACAAAACCTCCTTTACCCCCTCCCTCCAACCTTTCCTAGGCCGACCCCTACCCCGCCTTCCTTCCACTACAGACTGATACACTCTTGAAGTCATTCTGTTTCGCTCCATTCTCTCTACATGTCCGAACCACCTCAACAACCCTTCCTCAGCCCTCTGGACAACAGTTTTGGTAATCCAGCACCTCCTCCTAACTTCCAATCTACGACTTCTCTGCATTATATTCACACCACACATTGCCCTCAGACATGACATCTCCACTGCCTCCAGCCTTCTCCTCGCTGCAACATTCATCACCCACGCTTCACACCCATATAAGAGCGTTGGTAAAACTATACTCTCATACATTCCCCTCTTTGCCTCCAAGGACAAAGTTCTTTGTCTCCACAGACTCCTAAGTGCACCACTCACTCTTTTTCCATCATCAATTCTATGATTCACCTCATCTTTCATAGACCCATCCGCTGACACGTCCACTCCCAAATATCTGAATACGTTCACCTCCTCCATACTCTCTCCCTCCAATCTGATATTCAATCTTTCATCACCTAATCTTTTTGTTATCCTCATAACCTTACTCTTTCCTGTATTCACTTTTAATTTTCTTCTTTTGCACACCCTACCAAATTCATCCACCAATCTCTGCAACTTCTCTTCAGAATCTCCCAAGAGCACAGTGTCATCAGCAAAGAGCAGCTGTGACAACTCCCACTTTGTGTGTGATTCTTTATCTTTTAACTCCACGCCTCTTGCCAAGACCCTCGCATTTACTTCTCTTACAACCCCATCTATAAATATATTAAACAACCACGGTGACATCACACATCCTTGTCTAAGGCCTACTTTTACTGGGAAAAAATTTCCCTCTTTCCTACATACTCTAACTTGAGCCTCACTATCCTCGTAAAAACTCTTCACTGCTTTCAGTAACCTACCTCCTACACCATACACTTGCAACATCTGCCACATTGCTCCCCTATCCACCCTGTCATACGCCTTTTCCAAATCCATAAATGCCACAAAGACCTCTTTAGCCTTATCTAAATACTGTTCACTTATATGTTTCACTGTAAACACCTGGTCCACACACCCCCTACCTTTCCTAAAGCCTCCTTGTTCATCTGCTATCCTATTCTCCGTCTTACTCTTAATTCTTTCAATTATAACTCTACCATACACTTTACCAGGTACACTCAACAGACTTATCCCCCTATAATTTTTGCACTCTCTTTTATCCCCTTTGCCTTTATACAAAGGAACTATGCATGCTCTCTGCCAATCCCTAGGTACCTTACCCTCTTCCATACATTTATTAAATAATTGCACAAACCACTCCAAAACTATATCCCTACCTGCTTTTAACATTTCTATCTTTATCCCATCAATCCCGGCTGCCTTACCCCCTTTCATTTTACATACTGCCTCACGAACTTCCCCCACACTCACAACTGGCTCTTCCTCACTCCTACAAGATGTTATTCCTCCTTGCCCTATACACGAAATCACAGCTTCCCTATCTTCATCAACATTTAACAATTCCTCAAAATATTCCCTCCATCTTCCCAATACCTCTAACTCTCCATTTAATAACTCTCCTCTCCTATTTTTAACTGACAAATCCATTTGTTCTCTAGGCTTTCTTAACTTGTTAATCTCACTCCAAAACTTTTTCTTATTTTCAACAAAATTTGTTGATAACATCTCACCCACTCTCTCATTTGCTCTCTTTTTACATTGCTTCACCACTCTCTTAACCTCTCTCTTTTTCTCCATATACTCTTCCCTCCTTGCATCACTTCTACTTTGTAAAAACTTCTCATATGCTAACTTTTTCTCCCTTACTACTCTCTTTACATCATCATTCCACCAATCGCTCCTCTTCCCTCCTGCACCCACTTTCCTGTAACCACAAACTTCTGCTGAACACTCTAACACTACATTTTTAATCCTACCCCATACCTCTTCGACCCCATTGCCTATGCTCTCATTAGCCCATCTATCCTCCAATAGCTGTTTATATCTTACCCTAACTGCCTCCTCTTTTAGTTTATAAACCTTCACCTCTCTCTTCCCTGATGCTTCTATTCTCCTTGTATCCCATCTACCTTTTACTCTCAGTGTAGCTACAACTAGAAAGTGATCTGATATATCTGTGGCCCCTCTATAAACATGTACATCCTGAAGTCTACTCAACAGTCTTTTATCTACCAATACATAATCCAACAAACTACTGTCATTTCGCCCTACATCATATCTTGTATACTTATTTATCCTCTTTTTCTTAAAATATGTATTACCTATAACTAAACCCCTTTCTATACAAAGTTCAATCAAAGGGCTCCCATTATCATTTACACCTGGCACCCCAAACTTACCCACCACACCCTCTCTAAAAGTTTCTCCTACTTTAGCATTCAGGTCCCCTACCACAATTACTCTCTCACTTGGTTCAAAGGCTCCTATACATTCACTTAACATCTCCCAAAATCTCTCTCTCTACTCTGCATTCCTCTCTTCTCCAGGTGCATACACGCTTATTATGACCCACTTCTCGCATCCAACCTTTACTTTAATCCACATAATTCTTGAAGTTACACATTCATATTCTCTTTTCTCCTTCCATAACTGATCATTTAACATTACTGCTACCCATTCCTTTGCTCTAACTCTCTCAGATACTCCAGATTTAATCACATTTATTTCCCCCCACTGAAACTCTCCTACCCCCTTCAGCTTTGTTTCGCTTAGAGCCAGGACATTCAACTTCTTTTCATTCATAACATCAGCAATCATCTGTATATATACATATATACAAACACTGATCTCTGGCTGAAGGAGACTCGAACCTACGAACCTTAGGACAAGGTACGCAGTGCTTTACCAATCTACCCACACTGGACAATACCTTGGCGTGTAGCATGCGCTACACGTTAGATCCAAGGCAGTCAGCTTTCAGGGAGAAGGCTTACAGCTTTTCATCTCATCCCCTGCGTGTAGCGCATGCTACACGCCAAGGTATTGTCCAGTGTGGGTAGATTGGTAAAGCACTGCGTACCTTGTCCTAAGGTTCGTAGGTTCGAGTCTCCTTCAGCCAGAGATCAGTGTTTGTGTATATTTCGCATGCTCTCGCGAATTCCTTGCATTGTTCAAATCTCTAGTAAGGCTGATGCATGCAGGGGATGAGATGAAAAGCTGTAAGCCTTCTCCCTGAAAGCTGGCTGCCTTGGATCAAACGTGTAGCGCATGCTACACGCCAAGGTATTGTCCAGTGTGGGTAGATTGGTAAAGCACTGCGCACCTTGTCCTAAGGTTCGTAGGTTCGAGTCTCCTTCAGCCAGAGATCAGTGTTTGTGTATATTTCGCATGCTCTCGCGAATTCCTTGCATATATACATATATATATATATATATATATATAAAATATATATATATATATATATATATATATATATATATATATATATATATATATATATATATATATATATATATATATATATATATATATATATATATATATATATATATATATATATATATATATATATGCCTTGGTGGGAATCGGCCAGTGTGATAATAAAAATAAATAAATATATATATATATATATATATATATATATATATATATATATATATATATATATATATATATATATATATTATTAACACACTGGCCGATTCCCACCAAGGTAGGGTGGCCCGAAAAAGAAAAACTTTCACCATAATTCACTCCATCACTGTCTTGCCAGAAGGGTGCTTTACACTACAGCTTTTAAACTGCAACATTAACACCCCTCCTTCAGAGTGCAGGCACTGTACTTCCCATCTCCAGGACTCAAGTCCGGCCTGCCGGTTTCCCTGAATCCCTTCATAAATGTTACTTTGCTCACACTCCAACAGCACGTCAAGTATTAAAAACCATTTGTCTCCATTCACTCCTATTAAACACGCTCACGCATGCCCGCTGGAAGTCCAAGCCCCTCGCACACAAAAACTCCTTTACCCCCTCCCTCCAACCTTTTCCAGGCCGACCCCTACCCCGCCTTCCTTCCACTACAGACTGATACACTCTTGAAGTCATTCTGTTTCGCTCCATTCTCTCTACATGTCCGAACCACCTCAACAACCCTTCCTCAGCCCTCTGGACAACAGTTTTGGTAATCCCGCACCTCCTCTTAACTTCCAAACTACGAATTCTCTGCATTATATTCACACCACACATTGCCCTCAAACATGACATCTCCACTGCCTCCAGCCTTCTCCTCGCTGCAACATTCATCACCAATGCTTCACACCCATATAAGAACGTTGGTAAAATTATACTCTCATACATTCCCCTCTTTGCCTCCAAGGACAAAGTTCTTTGTCTCCACAGACTCCTAAGTGCACCGCTAACCCTTTTCCCCTCATCAATTCTATGATTCACCTCATCTTTCATAGACCCATCCGCTGACACGTCCACTCCCAAATATCTGAATACATTCACCTCCTCAATACTCTCTCCCTCCAATCTGATATCCAATCTTTCATCACCTAATTTTTTTGTTATCCTCATGACCTTACTCTTTCCTGTGTTCACTTTCAATTTTCTTCTTTTGCATACCCTACCAAATTCATCCACCAACCTCTGCAACTTCTCTTCAGAATCTCCCAAGAGCACAGTGTCATCAGCAAAGAGCAACTGTGACAACTCCCACTTTGTGTGTGATTCTTTATCTTTTAACTCCACGCCTCTTGTCAAGACCCTCGCATTTACTTCTCTTGCAACCCCATCTATAAATATATTAAACAACCACGGTGACATCACACATCCTTGTCTAAGGCCTACTTTTACTGGGAAATAATTTCCCTCTTTCCTACATACTCTAACTTGAGCCTCACTATCCTCGTAAAAACTCTTCACAGCTTTCAGTAACCTACCTACTACACCATACACCTGCAACATCTGCCACATTGCCCCCCTATCCACCCTGTCATACGCCTTTTCCAAATCCATAAATGCCAAAAAAACCTCTTTAGCCTTACCTAAATACTGTTCACTTATATGTTTCACTGTAAACACCTGGTCCACACACCCCCTACCTTTCCTAAGCCTGCTTGTTCATCTGCTATCCTATTCTCCGTCTTACTCTTAATTCTTTCAATTATAACTCTACTATACACTTTACCAGGTATACTCAACAGACTTATCCCCCTATAATTTTTGCACTCTCTTTTGTCCCCTTTGCCTTTATACAAAGGAACTATATATATATTATATATATATATACATATATAATATATATATTAAATATATATTATATATATATATATAATATATATATATATATATATATATGTCGTGCCGAATATGTAAAACTGGTCAATTAGCAAGAACTCATTTAAAATTAAGTCCTTTCTAAAATTTGCTCTTATACGTTTAAAGATATATTTTTTTCATTAATGTTAATGTAAAAATTTATAATTTTGCATCAAAAGAATTTTAGAAAACTTACCTAACCTTATTATAACAAGATCAATTTATTTTAGCCTAACCCAACTAAATATATTTTAGATTTGTTTACAGTAATTTAATACTAAACAAACACAGTGATACATATTTTTTTCGTTAGGTTTAGAATGATTTTTGCGAAATTATTGCATACACAAATTTTTGCTTGTCCTATATGGCAAGATGAGTGTTGCTATTTAAGCCAAGATCGCAAGTTCTGCCTATTCGGCACGACATATATATATATATATATATATATATATATATATATATATATATATATATATATATATATATATATATATATATATATATATATATATATATATATATATATATATATAGGATGGGGGTCCACCTCTGGTGTAAATTGTGGGACCCATAGCCTCGGAGAAGTGGATAAAAAGGCTTCAAGGAAGAATATTTGGATTTCTTCCTGAAGCCATTTGAATATTCCACTTCCCCTACCACCCCATCTTTTAAACAATTTTTTTTTACCAATAGGAATATTTTATTACATAATATGGCACAGAAGATTTAAGAGATACATTGTTGATATAAAGGTGGCATATACGGTACATGTTGTTACGTGTGTATCACCGATTATAAGGCGAAAATCTCATCCAGCTCCTCAGAGCTGGGGCGTGTGCCCAAAATGCAGCATGTATTACCCCTTTGAACAGCCGCACTGAGCCGCTGGAACAGAAAACTAGCTGCCCTGGGATCCCTAGTTACCCTGATGAGTCTTTTTCCCAGCTCCTTAAGGAAATTAGATGCACTCTTTCCCCATGAGCCAATGGTCTCTGAGCCTATGGGAACAAACATATAATGATGGGCAAGTTCTCCATATTTTCTAGACTTTTG
This sequence comes from Cherax quadricarinatus, assembly GCF_038502225.1. NCBI lineage: Eukaryota > Metazoa > Arthropoda > Malacostraca > Decapoda > Parastacidae > Cherax > Cherax quadricarinatus. The sequence continues at coordinate 41,566,654 of NC_091316.1, read as the reverse complement.
GGACTCCCTAAAGCTGGCAGCTGCCCCTCCTTCCTCCCTGGTGTATTGGAGATAGGTATCAGCCAAGGTAGATGCACATGTATAGTCCCACACCACCTGCTTCCCATCTGTCCAGGCTTGAAGGGTGATACCATCTGGACGCTTCTGGCTGCCATCAGATCTGCATAGTTGGGGTGGCTCCCTTACTGCTGGGCATCCAGCTGTTGTGAGGCTCCTCTTGATAATGTTATTAACCTCCTCATGTCTTGCAGTCTTTCCCTCGGATTTACGGCACACAAGACTTTGGTGCCCGAATCGGTCTGCTGCTTCACTGCCACAAATACACCTGTGTTCGGCGAGAATAGGGGCGGCAAGTCGAAGGGCATCACCGATGCGGATGGTCTGTGGGTCGAGGCGTGTGCCAAGGCTGGAGTTGGGAACAGCCAACAGAAAGTCCCCAGCATGAGGGGCTCTCACTGCCAGCAGGCGGGCTCTATCCTTCCCTGACACACTCTGAAGCATTGTTGAGGCTATATTTTCCACTATTGGACCATCCCAGTGCGATTGTTTGTAGTTGTTGGGGGAGCAGGTCTGGTTTCTGAGCCCGTTAGATTATCCCAGATCATTGCTCCGTCAATGAATTTTTTTGGTCCTGGGCTCCAATCATGTCCCTAAGATGTTCAGGGAGAATCGCTGCTACAAGCTCTCTGGATGCAATACACGAGGACAGAAAAGCAGGTAACGCAATCTGTGATGACTTGCGGACACCAATGCCTCCTAGTCTGACTGGAAGTGTAGCTTGGTTCCGCTGCTCGTCTTCTAGAATAAGGTTTAAGTACTTTCGTAAAAATCTGCCTTAGGAAGCATAGGGTTATCCTATAAAGGTGCACATCTTATGAAATATGTCAACCTGTTCAGACTCAAGCACTTGTGAGAAGGTACAAGGCATCGTGGGTGTCCAGATTGCCTATTCGTTGTTCCATTCTCCTTAACTCTTCCAATTTCTTCCTGAGAATTGTGTCAATGGCATTGCTTCCCAGAGGTGCTCCTAGCAAGACACTATTTGTGGGGGCAATGACTGCTACTCCTGGTAGTTTTGATCTCACTGCATTTTATCACTTGTTGACTGACTGAGATGATTTCACATTTGGATGGATTCAGGATGAGACCCATATATATATATATATATATATATATATATAATATATTATATATAATATATATATATATATATATATATATATATATATATATATATATATATATATATATATATATATATATATATATATATATATATATATTTATTTATATGGGAGACTTAGGTCT
>NC_091316.1:41560346-41562846 GCF_038502225.1 Cherax quadricarinatus | reverse complement strand
GAGTAGTCCGCATTAGGACTGAGTCAACAAGACTATTGAATTAAGTGTTCTACCAAGAAGTGTACTTGGTCCCTTGTTATGGAATGTCTACTTCGAAAACTTTCTTCAACACATTCCAGAATCCCATGCATATGCAAAGGGCTTGATATTTGCTTACACATGATGAAATGCCAGCTTCTCAAATCACATATGAAAATGGTCTCTAAGCACCATGATTATAATGCTGGACCAGTGGTAAGAATGAATAGGACAATGTTGGAATCCGATATGAGGTTGTTATCCTTGAGGTGAAAGTTGATGCTAAACTGACTATGAAGATCCACATAGTAAATCTTGCAAACAAGGCTGCCAGGAAGCTAATAAAATTTAGATGTATCTCGAATCTGCTCGACAGTAGAGGCTGCAAGACTCTATGCGAACCATAAGTGTGTTAACACACTTTCTTAGACTGCCAGCCCCCCGTCTCATCCACATTTTATTGACGGAATACGAAACAGAACAAGACGACTCACCCAGCCTCGAAAGATCTGTCATTGCAAAAAATCTTCAACATCGTAGAAATGTGGGGCCAAAGTTGTGAAGGTAAAACACTTGGCTCCACTTTGCAGACAACAAGAAGGCAGCTTTTATATAATAAGACGGGCAGCTAGCAGTAACTACACTCCGGCTGTACCCTTATCATGAACATAATCTGAAATTATATATTCAAAGGATGTCTCGTGTCTGGACCATATTCATAGAGAAAAATAACGTCGAAGAAACAATCAGTTGACAAAATGTAATTGCTGACCAAGAGATGGCTTCAGCTCAATTCCTTATTTGTATGTCTAATAACAATTAAAAAGGCTTTCAAACGAGCTGAAGTAAGTAACAACTGTAAGTTTGTAAACAAATGAATGAACTCTTAACCTAATCCTGTAATAAAAGAGAGTGAGATACTTTCCGATTTATGGTTGCAGGGGCCGATTCACAGCTTCTGGCCCCGCCTCTTCACTGGTCGCTACTAGATCCACTCTCTCCATGCTTCGCGAGCTTTATCGCATCTCTTCTTAAAGCTATGTATGAATCCAGCATCCACTACATCACCTTTGAGACTGTTCCAGTTCCTGGCAACTCTATGACTGAAGAAATACTTTTTAACTACCGTGTGACTCATCTGAGTCTTCACTTTCTAGTTGTGATCCCTTGTTGCTGTTTCATCTCTTAAACATCCTGTCTCTATCCACCCTGTCAATTCCTCTCAGTATTTTACATATCGTTATCATATGCTCCCTGTCTCTCCTGTCCTCAAGTATCGTCAGGATAATTTCCCTTAACCTCTCCTCATAGGAAATACCCCTAAGGTCCAGGAATAGTCTCGTTGCAAACCTTTGCACTATTTCTAATTTAAAGACGTGCTTGACCAGGTTTGAGTTCCATACTGGTGCTGCATACTCCAGTATGCGCCTGACGTACACGGTGTACAGAGTCTTGAACGATTTCTTACTAAGGTGTCGAAACGCTCTTCTTAGGTTTGCCAGTTGCCCATATGCTGCAGCAGTTATTAGGTTAATGTGCGCCTCAGGAGATGTGCTCGATATTATACTCACCTCGAGTTCTTTTTCCTTGAGTGAGGTTTGCAGTCTTTGGTCCCCTAGCCTGTACTCAGTCTGCGGACTTCTTTGATCTTCCCCAATTTTCATGAATTTGCACTTGGTGGGGTTAAACTCCTGGAGTCAGTTACTGGACTAGGCATGAAACCTGTCCAGATCCCTTTGTAGTTCTACCTGATCCTCATACGCTTAAATTCTTCGCATTCATACACAATATGAATAAGACTGTCAGATTTTGGTTACATAATTATCTGGTGTTTAAGTTATTGATCCGGTAGTCCTATGTTTAGTTATATATATATATATATATATATATATATATATATATATATATATATATATATATATATATATATATATATATATATATATATATATATATATATATATATATATATATATATATATATATATATGGTTGTCTGATATAAAGTTATCAAAGTTTTGTTTTAAATCAGTTATGTATGCCACACATGTTACTGTGTTTTAAGTCAACTATGTATAACATACATGTATACCGTGTTTTTTAAATAAAATATAAAATAATATTCTTCACATTAGGTTTGCATCATCTGTAAACAGAGACATCTGTGAGTTTATCCCTTCCGTCATATCATTCACATATACCAGAAACCTGTCTTAGGACTGTGTCTGTGGAAATGAATGTTGATTTGAAAAATACTCGTCAGTGATATGATAGATAATTGATGTAATAAGAGATAAGAATACGTTTTGCTTTTATGAGCATTGACATAGAATCTACCAATGATGAACACATTCTGGCAAGTTCCTCGTCATGGTACAAGGTTCTAATAACAACAGTTAATTTCTCCACAGTTGAACAATCTTGTTTAACGATCCTTTGTTTGGTTAAAGCCCTTAGATTCTTAACAATATTGAGGTCAGGA
>NC_091316.1:41495637-41560246 GCF_038502225.1 Cherax quadricarinatus | reverse complement strand
GTGTTGCTACCAAGCTACCATGGTGTTGCTACCAAGCTACCATGGTGTTGCTACCAAGCTACCATGGTGTTGCTACCAAGATACCATGGTGTTGCTACCAAGCTACCATGGTGTTGCTACCAAGCTACCATGGTGTTGCTACCAAGCTACCATGGTGTTGCTACCAAGCTACCATGGTGTTGCTACCAAGCTACCATGGTGTTGCTACCAAGCTACCATGGTGTTGCTACCAAGCTACCGTGGTGTTGCTACCAAGCTACCATGGTGTTGCTACCAAGCTACCGTGGTGTTGCTACCAAGCTACCGTGGTGTTGCTACCTAGGTACCATGGTGTTTCTACCAAGCTACCATGGTGTTGCTACCAAGCTACCATGGTGTTGCTACCAAGCTACCGTGGTATTGCTACCAAGGTACCGTGATGTTTCTACCATGGTGTTGCTACCAAGCTATTGTGGTGTTGCTAGCAAGCTACCATGGTGTTAATACCAAGGTACCGTGGTGTTGCTAACAAATTAAAATGGCATTTCTACTAAGCTTACATGGTGATGCTACCAAGCTATCATGGTGCTGCTACCAAGCTACCATGGTGCTACCAAGCTACCATGGTGTTGCTACCAAGCTACCATGGTGTTGCTACCAAGCTACCATGGTGTTGCTACCAAGCTACCATGGTGTTGCTACCAAGCTACCATGGTGTTGCTACCAAGCTACCATGGTGCTGCTACCAAGCTACCATGGTGTTGCTACCAAGCTACCATGGTGCTGCTACCATGCTACCATGGTGCTCCTACCAAGCTTCCATGGTGTTGCTTCCAAGCTACCATGGTGTTGCTACAAAGGTACCATGGTGTTGCTACCAAGCTACCATGGCGTTGCTACCAAACTACCATGGCGTTGCTGCCAAGCTACCGTGGTGTTGCTACCAAGCTACCAAGGTGTTGCTACTGATCTACCATGGTGTTGCTTCCAAGCTGCCACGGTGCTGCTACTAAACCACCATGGTGCTGCTACAAAGCTACAATGGTGTTGCTACCAAGCTGCCATGGTTCTGCTACCAAGCTACCATGGTGTTGCTAGCAAGCTATCATTGTGTTGCTATCAAGTTACCATGGTGTTGATACCAAGCTACCATGGTGCTGCTACCAAGCTACCTTGGTGTTGCAACCAAGGTATTATGGTGATGCTACCAAGCTACCATGGTGTTGCTACCAAGCTACCATGGCGTTGCTACCAAGCTACCATGGTGTTGCTACAAAGCTACCATGGTGTTGCTACCAAGCTACCATGGAGTTGCTACCAAGATACCATGGTGTTGCTACCAAGCTACCATGGAGTTGCTACCAAGATACCATGGTGTTGCTACCAAGCTAAGCTACCATGGTGTGCTACCAAGCTACCATGGTGTTGCTACCAAGCTACCATGGTGTTGCTACCAAGCTACCATGGTGTTGCTACCAAGCTACCATGGTGTTGCTACTACCATGGTGTTGCTACCAAGCTACCATGGTGTTGCTACCAAGCTACCATGGTGTGGTGGTGTTGCTACCAAGCTACCATGGTGTTGCTACCTAGCTACCAAGCTGGTGTTGCTACCAAGCTACCATGGTGTTGCTACCAAGCTACCATGGTGTTGCTACCAAGCTACCATGGTGTTGCTACCACCATGGTGTTGCTACCAAGCTGGTGTTGCCAAGCTGGTGTTGCTACCAAGCTACCATGGTGTTGCTACCAAGCTACCATGTTGCTACCAAGCTACCATGCTACCAAGCTACCAAGCTGGTGTTGCTACCAAGCTACCACCAAGCTACATGGTGTTGCTACCAAGCTACCATGGTGTTGCTACCAAGCTACCATGGTGTTGCTACCAAGCTACCATGGTGTTGCTACCAAGCTACCCAGGTAGTTGTATATCCTTCCACGTACCTCCAGCTCTGTGTTCACCTGAGGATACAGTTTCTCGACTCTCAGGGGACACATTCATAACACTATAACCACACTAGCACTGAGAGTGGGTCCATTTATCACATCTCGGAACTCAGGTCAACTTTCTATTCATTTTGGGACTTCTCTTAAACACATCTTTTCTGATAAATGTAACATCCTGTTAGTCAAAACAACTCATCTGAGAACGCAATAACCATTTAAAAAATGCAGTGTCTGGAGAGCACATTAACCTCGTTTGGAATAGTGTCTGGAGAACAACCTTGATTGTGTCTAGAGAGCACAGTTAACTAGGAAGACAGCAGTTATGTGGAATACAATATTTTTGTGAAGAAAGTTAGGGTGGGTAAACAGTAATATCCATGTAAGGAAGATAGCCACTCAAGCGAACACGATAGTGACACTGTCCCTTATATCACCACCCAGAACATCTTCAATCACCACCCAGAACACTTTCCATCACCACACAGAACACCTTCCATCACCACCCAGAACACCTTACATCACCACCCAGAGCACTTCACATCACCACCCAGAACACCTTACACCATCCAGAACACCTTCAATCACCACCCAGAACACCTTACATCACCACCAAGAGCACCTCACATCACCACCTAGAGCACCTCACATCACCACCCAGAGCACCTTACACCACCCAGAACACCTTACATCACCACCCAGAACACTTACATCACCACCCAGAGCATCTTCCATCACCTTCCAGAGTACCTTCCTTCACCTTCCAAAGCACCTCCCATCATCTTCCAGAGCACCTTACATCACCACCCAGAGCACCTTCCATCACCTTCCGGAGCACTTTCCATCACCTTCCAGAGTACAATCCATCACCTTCCAGAGCACCTTCCATCACCTTCCAGAGCACCTTTCATCATCTCCAAGAGCACTTTCCATCACCTTCCAGAGTACCTTCCATCACCTTCCAGAGCACCTTTCATCACCTTCCGGAGCACTTTCCACCACCTTCCAGAGTACCTTCCATCACCTTCCAAAGCACCTTCCATCATCTTCCAGAGCACCTTACATCACCACCCAGAGCACCTTCCATCACCTTCCGGAGCACTTTCCATCACCTTCCAGAGTACAATCCATCACCTTCCAGAACACTTTCCATCACCTTCCAGAGTACCTTCCATCACCTTCCAGAGCACCTTCCATCACCTTCCGGAGCACTTTCCACCACCTTCCAGAGTACCTTCCATCACCTTCCAGAGCACCTTCCATCATCTTCCAGAGCACCTTTCATCACTTCCCTGAGCACCTTCCATCACCTTCCAGAGCACCTTCCATCATCTTCCAGAGCACCTTTCATCACTTCCCTGAGCACCTTCCATCACCTTCCAGAGCACCTAGCATCACCTTCCAGAGTACCTTCCATCACCTCCCAGAGCACCTTCCATCACCTTTCAGAGCACCTTCCATCATCTTCCAGAGCACCTTTCATCACCACCCAGAGCACCTTACATCACCTTCCAGAGCACCTTCCCTCACTTTCCAGAGCACCTTCCATCACCTTCCGGATCACCTTCCATCACCTTCCAGAGTACCTTCCATCACCTCCCAGAGCACCTTCCATCACCTTCCGGAGCACCTTCCATCATCTTCCCGAGCACCTTTCATCACCACCCAGAGCAACTTCCATCACCTTCCAGAGCACCTTTCATCACCTCCCAGAGCACCTTCCATCACCTTCCAGAGCACCTAACATCACCTTCCAGAGTACCTTCCATCACCTCCCAGAGCACCTTCCATCACTTTCCGGAGCACCTTCCATCATCTTCCCGAGCACCTTTCATCACCACCCAGAGCAACTTCCATCACCTTCCAGAGCACCTTTCATCACCTCCCAGAGCACCTTCCATCATCTTCCGGAGCCCTTTCCATCACCTTCCAGAGTACCTTCCATCATCTTCCAGAGCACCTACCATCACCTACCATCACCTACCATCACCTTCCATCACCTTCCATCACCTACCATCACCTGAGCACTCAAACAAGTTCATCAAGGTAAATGAATCAACAATGTTTGGTAAGAAAATAAGAAGTGTTGATCTTAATAAAGCATAACAATAGTATCACATAGCTTGCAACACAATAATACCACAGAGCTTGCAACACAATAGTATCACAGAGCCGGCAACACAATGGTATCACAGAGCCTGCAACACAATAGTGTCACAGAGCTTGCAACACAATACTATTACAGAACTTGCAACACAATAGTATTACAGAGCTTGCAACACAATAGTATTACAGAGCTTGCAACACAATAGTATTACAGAGCTTGCAACACAATAGTATCACAGAGCTTGCAACACAATAGTATCACAGAGCTTGCAACACAATAGTATTACAGAGCTTGTAGCACAATAGTATTACAGAGCTTGTAACACACTAATATTACAGAGCTTGCAACACAATAGTATTACAGAGCTTGCAATACAATAGTATCACGGAGCTTGCAACACAACAGTATTACAGAACTTGCAACACAATAGTATCCCAGAACTTGCAACACACTAATATTACAGAGCTTGCAACACACTAGTATTACAGAGCCGGCAACAAACTAGTATTACAGAGCTTGCAACACAATAGTCTTGCAAAGCTTGCAACACCCGTCACCTCCCACTGTACATCAAAACCCACAAACAAGGCAGAAGACAATACTTTAGCAAAACATATAAGCAACAAGAAAGACGTAACTAAACGTAAATTTATTGATAAGTTAGTACGGCTCATAACTAGCCAGCAGCGCATAACTAGCTAACAGCATCCTCAAAACCACTGATAAAAACGTAGAAAGGAAAAAAATTATAGACTAGGCATTAAATTAAAAAAAATAGCTGCTTAAAACAGGAGGGAAGCAAAAGAGGAGCTAAAATGAGCAATATGAGTGACTTCAGAATGTGATTCTCACACAGTTCTCGTTTTTATTATGAGGTAAGTTTTGGTACATGTTAATCCAACATAAAAAGGCTTATTTCACGTATAAAATGGCTTAGGTGTCTTTTCTGACAAACCATTCCAGAAAAATATCTTCACGAGCACCTGAGATATGTTCACGAGCACCTGAGATATGTTCACGAGCACCTGAGATATGTTCACGAGCACCTGAGATATGTTCACGAGCACCTGAGATATGTTCACGAGCACCTGAGATATGTTCACGAGCACCTGAGATACCTTCACGAGCACCTGAGATACCTTCACGAGCACCTGAGATACCTTCACGAGCACCTGAGATACCTTCACGAGCACCTGAGATACCTTCACGAGCACCTGAGATACCTTCACGAGCACCTGAGATACCTTCACGAGCACCTGAGATACCTTCACGAGCACATGAGATACCTTCACGAGCACCTGAGATACCTTTACGAGCACCTGAGATACCTTCACGAGCACCTGAGATACCTTCACGAGCACCTGAGATACCTTCACGAGCACCTGAGATACCTTCACGAGCACCTGAGATACCTTCACGAGCACCTGAGATACCTTCACGAGCACCTGAGATACCTTCACGAGCACCTGAGATACCTTCACGAGCACCTGAGATACCTTCACGAGCACCTGAGATACCTTCACGAGCACCTGAGATACCTTCACGAGCACCTGAGATACCTTCACGAGCACCTGAGATACCTTCACGAGCAACTGAGATACCTTCACGAGCACCTGAGATACCTTCACGAGCACCTGAGATACCTTCACGAGCACCTGAGATACCTTCACGAGCACCTGAGATACCTTCACGAGCACCTGAGATACCTTCACGAGCACCTGAGATACCTTCACGAGCACCTGAGATACCTTCACGAGCACCTGAGATACCTTAACGAGCCCATGAGATACCTTCCCGAGCACCTGAGATACCTTCACTAGCACCTGAGATACCTTCACGAGCACCTGAGATACCTTCACGAGCACCTGAGATACCTTCACGAGCACCTGAGATACCTTCACGAGCACCTGAGATACCTTCACGAGCACCTGAGATACCTTCACGAGCACCTGAGATACCTTCACGAGCACCTGAGATACCTTCACGAGCACCTGAGATACCTTCACGAGCACCTGAGATACCTTCACGAGCACCTGAGATACCTTCACGAGCACCTGAGATACCTTCACGAGCACCTGAGATACCTTCACGAGCACCTGAGATACCTTCACGAGCACCTGAGATACCTTCACGAGCACCTGAGATACCTTTACGAGCACCTGAGATACCTTCACGAGCACCTGAGATACCTTCACGAGCCCCTGAGATACCTTCAAGAGCACATGAGATACCTTCACGAGCACCTGAGATACCTTTACGAGCACCTGAGATACCTTCACGAGCACCTGAGATACCTTCACGAGCACCTGAGATACCTTCACGAGCACCTGAGATACCTTCACGAGCACCTGAGATACCTTCACGAGCACCTGAGATACCTTCACGAGCACATGAGATACCTTCACGAGCACCTGAGATACCTTCACGAGCACCTGAGATACCTTCACGAGCACCTGAGATACCTTCACGAGCACATGAGATACCTTCACGAGCACATGAGATACCTTCACGAGCACCTGAGATACCTTCACGAGCACATGAGATACCTTCACGAGCACCTGAGATACCTTCACGAGCACATGAGATACCTTCACGAGCACATGAGATACCTTCACGAGCACCTGAGATACCTTCATGAGCACCTGAGATACCTTCACGAGCACCTGAGATACCTTCATGAGCACCTGAGATACCTTCATGAGCACCTGAGATACCTTCATGAGCACCTGAGATACCTTCACGAGCACATGAGATACCTTCACGAGCACATGAGATACCTTCACGAGCACATGAGATACCTTCACGAGCACCTGAGATACCTTCACGAGCACCTGAGATACCTTCATGAGCACCTGAGATACCTTCACGAGCACCTGAGATACCTTCACGAGCACCTGAGATACCTTCACGAGCACCTGAGATACCTTCACGAGCACCTGAGATACCTTCACGAGCACCTGAGATACCTTCACGAGCACCTGAGATACCTTCATGAATGCTTGAGATACCTTCACGAGCACATGAGATACCTTCACGAGCACCTGAGATACCTTCACGAGCACCTGAGATACCTTCACGAGCACCTGAGATACCTTCATGAATGCTTGAGATACCTTCACGAGCACCTGAGATACCTTCACGAGCACATGAGATACCTTCACGAGCACATGAGATACCTTCACGAGCACCTGAGATACCTTCACGAGCACATGAGATACCTTCACGAGCACCTGAGATACCTTCACGAGCACATGAGATACCTTCACGAGCACCTGAGATACCTTCACGAGCACCTGAGATACCTTCATGAGTGCTTGAGATACCTTCACGAGCACATGAGATACCTTCACGAGCACCTGAGATACCTTCACGAGCACCTGAGATACCTTCACGAGCACCTGAGATACCTTCATGAGTGCTTGAGATACCTTCACGAGCACATGAGATACCTTCACGAGCACCTGAGATACCTTCACGAGCACCTGAGATACCTTCATGAGCACCTGAGATACCTTCACGAGCACCTGAGATACCTTCACGAGCACCTGAGATACCTTCACGAGCACCTGAGATACCTTCACGAGCACCTGAGATACCTTCACGAGCACCTGAGATACCTTCACGAGCACCTGAGATACCTTCACGAGCACCTGAGATACCTTCACGAGCACCTGAGATACCTTCACGAGCACCTGAGATACCTTCACGAGCACCTGAGATACCTTCATGAGCACCTGAGATACCTTCACGAGCACATGAGATACCTTCATGAGCACCTGAGATACCTTCACGAGCACCTGAGATACCTTCACGAGCACATGAGATACCTTCACGAGCACCTGAGATACCTTCACGAGCACCTGAGATACCTTCACGAGCACCTGAGATACCTTCATGAGCACCTGAGATACCTTCACGAGCACATGAGATACCTTCACGAGCACCTGAGATACCTTCACGAGCACCTGAGATACCTTCATGAGTGCTTGAGATACCTTCACGAGCACATGAGATACCTTCACGAGCACCTGAGATACCTTCACGAGCACCTGAGATACCTTCACGAGCACCTGAGATACCTTCATGAGCACCTGAGATACCTTCACGAGCACATGAGATACCTTCACGAGCACCTGAGATACCTTCACGAGCACCTGAGATACCTTCATGAGTGCTTGAGATACCTTCACGAGCACATGAGATACCTTCACGAGCACCTGAGATACCTTCATTTGTGCTTGAGATACCTTCACGAGCACCTGAGATACCTTCACGAGCACCTGAGATACCTTCACGAGCACCTGAGATACCTTCACGAGCACCTGAGATACCTTCACGAGCACCTGAGATACCTTCATGAGTGCTTGAGATACCTTCACGAGCACATGAGATACCTTCACGAGCACCTGAGATACCTTCACGAGCACCTGAGATACCTTCATGAGTGCTTGAGATACCTTCACGAGCACATGAGATACCTTCACGAGCACCTGAGATACCTTCATGAGTGCTTGAGATACCTTCACGAGCACCTGAGATACCTTCACGAGCACCTGAGATACCTTCACGAGCACCTGAGATACCTTCACGAGCATATAGAAGAGAGGAGCTTACTACGACCTTTCGGTCCGACTTGGCCCATTTACAAAGTCACACTGACGAATTGGAGAGAAGGAGGGAGTATATATAGGTGTGACTTTGTAAATGGTCCAAGTCGGACCGAAAGGTCGTAGTAAGCTCCTTTCGTCTATATGCCGGTTATTTGTGTACAGAAAAACCCATGAATCCTCGGATTTTAATTTTAATTTTTTCCAGCCCATGATGACACTCTTCAGGTCACTTGTTCTATCTAGGCTGGAATATTGCTGCACACTAACAGCACCTTTCAAGGCAGGTGAAATTGCTGACCTAGAAAATGTACAGAGAACCTTCACGGCGCGCATAACGGAGATAAAAACCTCAATTACTGGGAGCGCTTGAGGTTCCTAAAACTGTATTTCCTGGAACGCAGGCGGGAGAGATACATGATTATATACACCTGGAAAATCCTAGAGAGACTAGTACCGAACTTGCACACGAAAATCACTCACTACGAAAGCAAAAGACTTGGCAGACGATGCAACATCCCCCCAATGAAAAGCAGGGGTGTCACTAGCACGTTAAGAGACTATACAATAAATGTCAGGGGCCCGAGACTGTTCAACTGCCTCCCAGCATACATAAGGGGGATTACCAACAGACCGATGGCAGTCTTCAAGCTGGCACTGGACAAGCACCTAAAGTCGGTTCCTGACCAGCCGGGCTATGGCTCGTACGTTGGTTTGCGTGCAGCCAGCAGCAACAGCTTGGTTGATCAGGCTCTGATCCACCAGGAGGACTGGTCACAGACCGGGCCGCGGGGGCGTTGACCCCCGGAACTCTCTCCAGGTAAACTCCAGGTAAACATGGATATTCCATTAAAATTCTTAAAATCTTGCAAGATTCTTTTAAACCTAATTAGTTAAAATCTGAATAAAAATGTCAATTTTCACCCAAACAGATCAAATTTATCAATATTTCTTATTAAGATCGGCCGCCATTTAGGGTCTGAAGGTAATAAAACGTCTTCACTAATTATTACAACTTGGCAATATGAACAACGCAATTTACACTGCTCAGTGTGGGTGACAAGCTGCATTTTTAAAAAAGCCCAACAGAAGTGAAAGTTTGAAGCCGATCAGACAACGCATTCTTCAGAAATTGATCTGATTCCAACCAAAATACGTAAATAAATAATGTGGGCCCATGTTTGCTGGGTCACAGAAATCAATGCAACGACCCGAATATCGACCAGAAAGTCATAATAAACACAAAATAAACAGATGGTGTACGGAAACAAATAGATTTATTGGTTAAAATACGAAAGAGAGAAAGAGACATCAGACGAGGTGAAGAATGTGTGGCAGTGATTGTAAGAGTGCAGCAGGTATGTGATTGTAAGAGTGCAGCAGGTGTGTGATTGTAAGAGTGCAGCAGGTGTGGGATGGTGTGTGATTGAAAGAGTGCAGCAGGTGTGGGGTGGTGTGATTGCAAGAGTACAGCAGGTGTGTGATTGCAAGAGTGCAGCAGATGTGGGATGGTGTGTGATTGTAAGAGTGCAGCAGGTGTGGGGTGGTGTGATTGCAAGAGTACAGCAGGTGTGTGATTGTAAGAGTGCAGCAGTCGTGTGATGGTGTGCAGTTGTAAGAGTGCAGCAGGTGTGGGATGATGTGTGATTGTAAGAGTGCAGAAGGTGTGGGATGGTGTGTGATTGTAAGAGTGCAGCAGGTGTTAGATGATGTGTGATTATAAGAGTGCAGCAGGTGTGGGATGGTGTGTGATTGTAAGAGTGCAGCAGGTGTGGGATGATGTGATTGTAACAGTACAGCAGGTGTGTGATTGTAAGAGTGCAGCAGGTGTGCGATGGTGTGCGATTGTAAGAATACAGCAGGTGTGGGATGATGTGTGATTGCAAGAGTGCAGCAGGTGTGTGATGGTGTGCAACTGTAAGAGTGCAGCAAGTGTGGGATGATGTGTGACTGTAAGAGTGCAGCAGGTGTGGGATGGTGTGATTGTAAGATTACAGCAGGTGTGTGATTGTAAGAGTGCAGCAGGTGTTTGATGGTGTGTGATTTTAAGAGTGCAGCAGGTGTGTGATTGTAATAGTACATCAGGTGTGGGATTGTAAGAGTGCAGCAAATGTGGGATGGTGTGTGATTGTAAGAATGCAGCAGGTATGGGATGATATGTGATTGTAAGTGTGCAGCAGGTGTGGGATGGTGTGTGATTGTAAGAGTGCAGCAAGTGTGGGATGATGTGTGATTGTAAGAGTGCAGCAGGTGTGGGATGGTGTGTGACTGTAAGAGTGCAGCAGGTGTGGGATGATGTGTGATTGTAAGAGTGCAGCAGGTGTGGGATGGTGTGTGATTGTAAGAGTGCAGCAGGTGTGGGATGGTGTGTGATTGTAAGAGTGCAGCAGGTGTGTGATTGTAAGAGTGCAGCAGGTGTGAGATTGTAAGAGTGCAGCAGGTGTGGGATTGCGTGTGATTGTAAGAGTGCAGCAGGTGCGCGATGGTGTGTGATTTTAAGAGTGCAGCAGGTTTGTGACTGTAAGAGTGCAGCAGGTGTGGGATGGTGTACGATTGTAAGAGTGCAGCAGGAGTGGGATGATGTGTGATTGTAAGAGTGCAGCAGGTGTGGGATGGTGTGTGATTGTAAGAGTGCAGCAGGTGTGGGATGGTGTGTGATTGCAAGAGTGCAGCAGGAGTGTGATTGTAAGAGTGCAGCAGGTTTGAGATTGTAAGAGTGCAGCATGTGTGGGATTGTGTGTGATTGAAAGAGTGAAGCAGGTGTGGGATGGTGTGCGATTGTAAGAGTGCAGCAGGTGTGGGATGATGTGTGATTTTAAGAGTGCAGCAGATGTGTGATTGTAAGAGTGCAGCAGGTGTGGGATGGTGTACGATTGAAAGAGTGCAGCAGGTGTGGGATGATGTGTGACTTTAAGAGTGCAGCAGGTGTGGGATGGTGTGTGATTGTAACAGTGCAGCAGGTGTGGGATGGTTTGCAATTGAAAGAGTACAGCAGGTGTGGGATGATTTGTGATTGTAAGAGTGCAGCAGGTGTGGGATGGTGTGTGATTGTAAGAGTGCAGCAGGTGTGGGATGATGTGTGATTATAAGAGTGCAGCAGGTGTGGGATGGTGTGTGATTGTAAGAGTGCAGCAGGTGTGTGATTGTAAGAGTGCAGCAGGTGTGTGATGGTGTGCAATTGTAAGAGTGCAGCAAGAGTGGGATGATGTGTGATTGTAAGAATGCAGCAGGTGTGGGATGGTGTGATTGTAAGATTACAGCAGTTGTGTGATTGTAAGAGTGCAGCAGATGTTTGATGGTGTGTGATTGTAGGGTTGCAGCAGGTGTGTAACTGTAAGAGTGCAGCAGGTGTGGGATGGTGTGTGTTTGTAAGAATGCAGCAGGTATGGGATGATATGTGATTGTAAGAGTGCAGCAGGTGTGGGATGGTGTGTGACTGTATGAGTGCAGCAAGTGTGGGATGATGTGTGATTGTAAGAGTGCAGCAGGTGTGTGATGGTGTGCAACTGTAAGAGTGCAGCAAGTGTGGGATGATGTGTGATTGTAAAAGTGCAGCAGGTGTGTGATGGTGTGCAACTGTAGGAGTGCAGCAGGTGTGGGATGGTGTGATTGTAAGATTACAGCAGGTGTGTGATTGTAAGAGTGCAGCAGGTGTTTGATGGTGTGTGATTTTAAGAGTGCAGCAGGTGTGTGATTGTAATAGTACAGCAGGTGTGGGATTGTAAGAGTGCAGTAGGTGTGGGATGTTGTGTGATTGTAAGAATGCAGCAGGTATGGGATGATATGTGATTGTAAGTGTGCAGCAGGTGTGGGATGGTGTGTGATTGTAAGAGTGCAGGAAGTGTGGGATGATGTGTTATTGTAAGAGTGCAGCAAGTGTGGGATGGTGTGTGACTGTAAGAGTGCAGCAGGTGTGGGATGATGTGTGACTGTAAGAGTGCAGCAGGTGTGGGATGGTGTGATTGTAAGATTACAGCAGGTGTGTGATTGTAAGAGTGCAGGAGGTGTTTGATAGTGTGTGATTTTAAGAGTGCAGCAGGTGTGTGATTGTAATAGTACAGCAGGTGTGTAACTGTAAGAGTGCAGCAGGTGTGGGATGGTGTGTGTTTGTAAGAATGCAGCAGGTATGGGATGATATGTGATTGTAAGAGTGCAGCAGGTGTGTGATGGTGTGCAACTGTAAGAGTGCAGCAAGTGTGGGATGATGTGTGACTGTAAGAGTGCAGCAGGTGTGGGATGGTGTGATTGTAAGATTACAGCAGGTGTGTGATTGTAAGAGTGCAGCAGGTGTTTGATGGTGTGTGATTTTAAGAGTGCAGCAGGTGTGTGATTGTAATAGTACAGCAAGTGTGGGATTGTAAGAGTGCAGCAGGTGTAGGATGGTGTGTGATTGTAAGAATGCAGCAGGTATGGGATGATATGTGATTGTAAGTGTGCAGCAGGTGAGGGATGGTGTGTGATTGTAAGAGTGCAGCAGGTGTGGGATGGTGTACGATTGAAAGAGTGCAGCAGGTGTGGGATGATGTGTGACTTTAAGAGTGCAGCAGGTGTGGGATGGTGTACGATTGAAAGAGTGCAGCAGGTGTGGGATGATGTGTGATTTTAAGAGTGCAGCAGATTTGTGATTGTAAGAGTGCAGCAGGTGTGTGATGGTGTGCAATTGAAAGAGTGCAGCAGGTGTGGGATGATGTGTGATTGTAAGAGTGCAGCAGGTGTGGGATGATGTGTGATTATAAGAGTGCAGCAGGTGTGGGATGGTGTGTGATTGTAAGAGTGCAGCAGGTGTGTGATTGTAAGAGTGCAGCAGGTGTGTGATGGTGTGCAATTGTAAGAGTGCAGCAAGAGTGGGATGATGTGTGATTGTAAGAGTGCAGCAGGAGTGGGATGGTGTGATTGTAAGATTACAGCAGTTGAGTGATTGTAAGAGTGCAGCAGATGTTTGATGGTGTGTGATTGTAGGGTTGAAGCAGGTGTGTAACTGTAAGAGTGCAGCAGGTGTGGGATGGTGTGTGTTTGTAAGAATGCAGCAGGTATGGGATGATAAATGATTGTAAGAGTGCAGCAGGTGTGGGATGGTGTGTGACTGCATGAGTGCAGCAAGTGTGGGATGATGTGTGATTGTAAGAGTGCAGCAGGTGTGTGATGGTGTGCAACTGTAAGAGTGCAGCAAGTGTGGGATGATGTGTGATTGTAAGAGTGCAGCAGGTGTGTGATGGTGTGCAACTGTAGGAGTGCAGCAGGTGTGGGATGGTGTGATTGTAAGATTACAGCAGGTGTGTGATTGTAAGAGTGCAGCAGGTGTTTGATGGTGTGTGATTTTAAGAGTGCAGCAGGTGTGTGATTGTAATAGTACAGCAGGTGTGGGATTGTAAGAGTGCAGTAGGTGTGGGATGGTGTGTGATTGTAAGAATGCAGCAGGTATGGGATGATATGTGATTGTAAGTGTGCAGCAGGTGTGGGATGGTGTGTGATTGTAAGAGTGCAGCAAGTGTGGGATGATGTGTTATTGTAAGAGTGCAGTAGGTGTGGGATGGTGTGTGATTGTAAGAATGCAGCAGGTATGGGATGATATGTGATTGTAAGTGTGCAGCAGGTGTGGGATGGTGTGTGATTGTAAGAGTGCAGCAAGTGTGGGATGATGTGTTATTGTAAGAGTGCAGCAAGTGTGGGATGGTGTGTGACTGTAAGAGTGCAGCAGTGTGGGATGATGTGTGACTGTAAGAGTGCAGCAGGTGTGGGATGGTGTGATTGTAAGATTACAGCAGGTGTGGATGATTGTAAGAGTGCAGCAGGTGTTTGATGATGTGTGATTTTAAGAGTGCAGCAGGTGTGTGATTGTAATAGTACAGCAGGTGTGTAACTGTAAGAGTGCAGCAGGTGTGGGATGGTGTGTGATTGTAAGAGTGCAGCAGGTGTGGGATGTTGTGTGATTGTAAGAGTGCAGCAGGTGTGGGATGGTGTGTGACTGTATGAGTGCAGCAAGTGTGGGATGATGTGTGACTGTAATAGTGCAGCAGGTGTGGGATGGTGTGATTGTAAGATTACAGCAGGTGTGTGATTGTAAGAGTGCAGCAGGTGTTTGATGGTGTGTGATTTTAAGAGTGCAGCAGGTGTGTGATTGTAAGAGTGTGGGATTGTAAGAGTGCAGCAGTTGTGTGATGGTGTGTGATTGTAAGAGTGCAGCAGGTGTGGGATGATGTGTGATTGTAAGAGTGCAGCAGGTGTGGGATGGTGTGTGATTGTAAGAGTGCAGCAGGTGCGTGATTGTAAGAGTGCAGCAGGTGTGGGATGGTGTGTGATTGTAAGAGTGCAGCAGGTGTGGGATGGTGTGTGATTGTAAGAGTGCAGCAGGTGTGTGATTGTAAGAGTGCAGCAGGTGTGTGATTGTAAGAGTGCAGCAGGTATGTGATTGTAAGAGTGCAGCAGGTGTGTGATTGTAAGAGTGCAGCAGGTATGTGATTGTAAGAGTGCAGCAGGTATGTGATTGTGTGTGATTTTAAGAGTGATTTGTGATGTGAGTTGCAGCAGGTGTGTGATGGTGTGCAATTGTAAGAGTGCAGCAGGTGTGGGATGATGTGTGATTGTAAGAGTGCAGCAGGTGTGTGATGGTGTGCAATTGAAAGAGTGCAGCAGGTGTGGGATGATGTGTGATTGTAAGAGTGCAGCAGGTGTGTGATTGTAAGAGTGCAGCAGGTGTTGTAAGAGTGAGCACGTGTGGGATTGTGTGTGATTGAAAGAGTGAAGCAGGTGTGTGGTGTGCGATTGTAAGAGTGCAGCAGGTGTGGGATGATGTGTGATTGTGCAGCAGATGTGCAGCAGGTGTGGGATGGTGTACGATGAAAGAGTGCAGCAGGTGTGGGATGATGTGTGACTTTAAGATGCATGTGGGATGGTGTACGATTGAGTGCAGCAGGTGTGGGATGATGTGTGATTTTAAGAGTGCAGCAGATTTGTGATTGTAAGAGTGCAGCAGGTGTGTGATGGTGTGCAATTGTAAGAGTGCAGCAGGTGTGGGATGATGTGTGATTGTAAGAGTGCAGCAGGTGTGGGATGGTGTGTGTTTGTAAGACTGCAGCAGGTGTGGGATGATGTGTGATTATAAGAGTGCAGCAGGTGTGGGATGGTGTGCAATTGTAAGAGTGCAGCAAGAGTGGGATGATGTGTGATTGTAAGAGTGCAGCAGGTGTGGGATGGTGTGATTGTAAGATTACAGCAGTTGTGTGATTGTAAGAGTGCAGCAGGTGTTTGATGGTGTGTGATTGTAGGGTTGCAGCAGGTGTGTAACTGTAAAAGTGCAGCAGGTGTGGGATGGTGTGTGATTGTAAGAATGCAGCAGGTATGGTATGATATGTGATTGTAAGAGTGCAGCAGGTGTGTGATTGTAAGAGTGCAGCAGGTGTGGGATTGTGTGTGACTGTATGAGTGCAGCAAGTGTGGGATGATGTGTGATTGTTAGAGTGCAGCAGGTGTGGAATGGTGTGTGATTGTAAGAGTGCAGCAGGTGTGGGATCGTGTGTGATTGTAAGAGTGCAGCAGGTGTGTGATTGTAAGAGTGCAGCAGGTGTGGGATTGTGTGTGATTGTAAGAGTGCAGCAGGTGTGGATGATGTGTGACTGAGTGCATTGTAAGAGTGCAGCAGGTGTGGGATCGTGTGTGATTGTAAGAGTGCAGCAGGTGTGTGATTGTAAGAGTGCAGCAGGTGTGGGATTGTGTGTGATTGTAAGAGTGCAGCAGGTGTGGGATGGTGTGCGATTGTAAGAGTGCAGCAGGTGTAGGATGATGTGTGACTTTAAGAGTGCAGCAGGTGTGGGATGGATGGTGGGTGCAGCAAGTGTGGGATGATGTGTGATTATAAGAGTGCAGCAGGTGTGGGATGGTGTGTGATTGTAAGAGTGCAGCAGGTGTGCGATTGTATGAATGCAGCAGGTGTGTGATGGTGTGCAATTGTATGAGTGCAGCAGGTGTGGGATGATGTGTGACTGTAAGAGTGCAGCAGGTGTGGGATGGATGGTGGGTGCAGCAAGTGTGGGATGATGTGTGATTATAAGAGTGCAGCAGGTGTGGGATAGTGTGTGATTGTAAGAGTGCAGCAGGTGTGGGATAGTGTGTGATTATAAGAGTGCAGCAGGTGTGATACAGTGTGTGATTGTAAGAGTGCAGCAGGTGTGGGATGGTGTGTGATTGTAAGAGTGCAGCAGGTGTGGGATGATGTGTAATTGTAATAGTGCAGCAGGTGTGGGATAGTGTGTGATTGTAAGAGTGCAGCAGGTGTAGGATGATGTGTGATTGTAAGAGTGCAGCATGTGTGGGATGATGTGTGATTGTGAGAGGGCAGCAGGTGTGGGCTGGTGTGTGATTGTAAGAGTGCAGCAGGCGTGGGATGATGTGTGATTGTACTAGTGCAGCAGAAGCGGGATGATGTGTGATTGTAAGAGTACAGCAGGTGTGGAGTTTATCTGGAGTTTATCTGGACAGAGTTCCGGGGGTCAACGCCCCCGCGGCCCGGTCTGTGACCAGGCCTCCTTAGGTCAGTGTCCCAGGATGCGACCCACACCAGTCGACTAACACCCATTTTACTGAAGGGGAACATAGACAACAGGTGGAAAGAAACACGTCCAATGTTTCTACTCTGGCTGGGAATCGAACCCAGGCCCTCACCGTGTGAAGCGAGAGCGTTAACCAGTTAACCGTTAAGAGTGCAGCAGGTGTGGTATGGTGTGTGATTGTAACAGTACAGCAAGTGTTTGATGGTGTGTGATTGTAAGAGTGTAGCAGGTGTGGGATGTTGAGTGATTGTAAGAGTGCAGCAAGTTTGGGATGGTGTGTGATTGTAAGAGTGCAGTAGGTGTGGGATGGTGTGTGATTGTAAGAGTGCAGCAAGTGTGGGATGGTGTGTGATTGTAAGAGTGCAGCAGGTGTGGGATAGTGTGTAATTGTAAGAGTGCAGCAGGTGTGGGATAGTGTGTGATTATAAGTGTGCAGCAGGTGTGATACAGTGTGTGATTGTAAGAGTGCAGCAGGTGTGGGATAGTGTGTGATTGTAAGAGGGCAGCAGGTGTGGGATGGTGTGTGATTGTAAGAGTGCAGCAGGTGTGGGATGATGTGTGATTGTAAGAGTGCAGCAGGTGTGGGATGATGTGTGATTGTGAGAGGGCAGCAGGTGTGGGATGATGTGTGATTGTGAGAGGGCAGCAGGTGTGGGCTGGTGTGTGATTGTAAGAGTGCAGCAGAAGTGGGATGATGTGTGATTGTAAGAGTGCAGCAGGTGTGGGATGATATGTGGTTGAAAGAGTGGAGTAGTTGTGGGATGATGTATGCTTATAACAGTGCAGCAGGTGTGGGATGATGTGTGATTGTAAGAGTGCAGCAGGTGTGGGATGGCGTGTTATTGTAAGAGTGCAGCAGGTGTGGGATAGTGTGTGATTGTAAGAGTGCAGCAGGTGTGTGATGGTGTGCAATTGTAAGAGTATAGCAAGAGTGGGATGATGTGTGATTGCAAGAGTGCAGCAGGTGTGGGATGGTGTGATTGTAAGATTACAGCAGTTGTGTGATTGTAAGAGGGCAGCAGGTGTTTGATGGTGTGTGCTTGTAGGGTTGCAGCAGGTGTGTAACTGTAAGAGTGCAGCAGGTGTGGGATGGTGTGTGATTGTAAGAATGCAGCAGGTATGGGATGATATGTGATTGTAAGAGTGCAGCAGGTGTGGGATGGTGTGTGACTGTATGAGTGCAGCAAGTGTGGGATGATGTGTGATTGTAAGAGTGCAGCAGGTGTGGAATGGTGTGTGATTGTAAGAGTGCAGCAGGTGTGGGATGGTGTGTGATTGTAAGAGTGCAGCAGGTGTAGGATGATGTGTGACTTTAAGAGTGCAGCAGGTGTGTGATTGTAATAGTGCAGCAGGTGTGGGATGGTGTGTGATTTTAAGAGTGCAGCAGATTTGTGATTGTATGAGTGCAGCAGGTGTGTGATGGTGTGCAATTGTATGAGTGCAGCAGGTGTGTGATGGTGTGCAATTGTATGAGTGCAGCAGGTGTGTGATGGTGTGCAATTGTATGAGTGCAGCAGGTGTGTGATGGTGTGCAATTGTATGAGTGCAGCAGGTGTGGGATGATGTGTGACTGTAAGAGTGCAGCAGGTGTGGGATGGATGGTGGGTGCAGCAGGTGTGGGATGATGTGTGATTATAAGAGTGCAGCAGGTGTGGGATGGTGTGTGATTGTAAGAGTGCAGCAGGTGTGCGATTGTAAGAGTGCAGCAGGTGTGGGATTACGTGTGATTGTTAGAGTGCAGCAGGTGTGTGATTGTAAGAGTGCAGCAGGTGTGTGATTGTAAGAGTGCAGCAGGTGTTTGATGGTGTGCAATTGTAAGAGTGCAGCAAATGTGGGATGATATGTGATTGTAAGAGTGCAGCAGGTGTTGGATGGTGTGATTGTAAGGTTACAGCAGGTGTGTGATTGTAAGAGTGCAGCAGGTGTTTGATGGTGTGTGATTGTAAGAGTGCAGCAGGTTTGTGATTGTAAGAGTGCAGCAGGTGTGGGATTGTAAGAGTGCAGCAGGTGTGGGATGGTGTGTGATTGTAAGAATGCAGCAGGTATGGGATGATATGTGATTGTAAGAGTGCAGCAGGTGTGGGATGGTGTGTGATTGTAAGAGTGCAGCAAGTGTGGGATGATGTGTGATTGTAAGAGTGCAGCAAGTGTGGGATGATGTGTGATTGTAAGAGTGCAGCAGGTGTGGGATGATGTGTGATTGTAAGAGTGCAACAAGTATGGGAAGGTGTGTGATTGTAAGAGTGCAATAGATGTGGGATGATGTGTGATTGTAAGAGTGCAGCAAGTGTGGGGTTGTGTGTGATTTTAAGAGTGCAGCAGGTGTGGTATGGTGTGTGATTGTAACAGTACAGCAAGTGTTTGATGGTGTGTGATTGTAAGAGTGTAGCAGGTGTGGGATGTTGAGTGATTGTAAGAGTGCAGCAAGTTTGGGATGGTGTGTGATTGTAAGAGTGCAGCAGGTGTGGGATATTGTGTGATTGTAAGAGTACAGCAAGTGTGGGATGGTGTGTGATTGCAAGAGTGCAGCAGGTGTGGGATAGTGTGTGATTGTAAGAGTGCAGCAGGTGTGGGATAGTGTGTGATTATAAGAGTGCAGCAGGTGTGATACAGTGTGTGATTGTAAGAATGCAGCAGGTGTGGGATGGTGTGTGATTGTAAGAGTGCAGCAGGTGTGGGATGATGTGTAATTGTAATAGTGCAGCAGGTGTGGGATAGTGTGTGATTGTAAGAGTGCAGCAGGTGTAGGATGATGTGTGATTGTAAGAGTGCAGCATATGTGGGATGATGTATGATTGTAAGAGTGCAGCAAGTGTGAGACGGTGTGTGATTGTAAGAGAGCAGCAGGTGTGGGATGGTGTGTGATTGTAAGAGTGCAGCAGGTGTGGGATGATGTGTGATTGTAAGAGTGCAGCAGGTGTGGGATGATGTGTGATTGTAACAGTGCAGCAAGTGTGGGATGGTGTGTGATTGTAAGAGTGCAGCAAGTGTGGGATGGGGTGTGATTGTAAGAGTGCAGCAGGTGTGGGATAGTGTGTGATTGTAAGAGGGCAGCAGCTGTGGGATGGTGTGTGATTGTAAGAGTGCAGCAGGTGTGGGATGATGTGTGATTGTAAGAGTGCAGCAGGTGTGGGATGATGTGTGATTGTGAGAGGGCAGCAGGTGTGGGCTGGTGTGTGATTGTAAGAGTGCAGCAGGCGTGGGATGATGTGTGATTGTACTAGTGCAGCAGAAGTGGGATGATGTGTGATTGTAAGAGTGCAGCAGGTGTGGGATGATATGTGGTTGAAAGAGTGGAGTAGTTGTGGGATGATGTATGCTTATAACAGTGCAGCAGGTGTTGGATGATGTGTGATTGTAAGAGGGCAGCAGGTGTGGGATGGCTTGTTATTGTAAGAGTGCAGCAGGAGTGGGATAGTGTGTGATTGTACCAGTGCAGCAGGTGTGGGATGGTGTTTGATTGTAACAGTACAGCAAGTGTGGGATGGTGTGTGATTGTATGAGTGCAGCAGGTGTGGGATAATTTGTGATTGCAAGAATGCAGCAGGTGTGGGATGATGTGTGATTAGAAGAGTGCAGCAGATGTGGGATGGTGTGTGTTTGTAAGAGTGCAGCAGGTGTGGGATGGTGTGTGATTGTAAGAGTGCAGCAGGTGTGGGAGAGTGTGTGACTGTAACAGTGCAGCAGGTGTGGGAAAGCCTGTGATTGTAACAGTACAGCAAGTGTGGGATGTGTGATTGTAACAGTACAGCAAGTGTGGGATGGTGTGTGATTGTAAGAGTGCAGCAGGTGTGGGATGATGTGTGATTGTAAGAGTGCTGCAGGTGTGGGATGTTGTGTGATTGTAAAAGTGCAGCAGGTGTGGGATGGTGTGTGACTGTAAGTGTGCAGCAGGTGTGGGATAGTGTGTGATTGTAACAGTACAGGAAGTGTGGGATGGTGTGTAATTTTTAGAGTGCAGCAGGTGTGGGATGATTTGTGATTGTAAGAGTGCAGCAGGTGTGGGGTGGTGTGTGATTGTAAGAGTGCAGCAGGTGTGGGATGATGTGTGATTGTAAGAGTGCCTGTGGGCTGTCAACATGTGTTGAGGTGTGCAACATACTGAAATGTGGCGTGCCATGACCGTAGAGTTTTACTGTAAACAATATATGTGTATATTTTTGTCAATACATATAATAGCAGTCTCATGATTTTTTCACATGTTATTGAGTAATGAAAGTTCTACTAACACTCATTGATGATTTGCGATATTTTATATCGCTTTGTTTTTATTGATTTTTTCCTCCAGAAAATCCTTAAAACAAATAATGAATTAAATAATGAATTCCAACATTTTTTAATATGCAATCTACTGACATTTTTGTTTAAACGACGTTAGTACCAAGATTATCTGTCCCTTATCTTTCATCTGATGTCAACTAGAGCATTGCACATCTTCCCAGTTTTGTAGATAATGGAGAGTTTTATGCCCTATAGAATAGGGCACTATTTATTTTTTCTATCTAACTTTTAAGGCAAAAGTCAGAACAAACACGGTATGGAGGTTTCACATGCTGCTTAATTCACTGTAAAAATGTCATTGAAATTGGACCAAAGAAAAAAAATGATTCCGATCGTCTTGTCCAAAATGTAATGAATTGTACTTAAAATCTTTTGTTAAGAGACCTGTTTGCTAAATAACTTGGACGTTTTTCGTTACAGTTATGTTGCTGATGACTTGATGAATTGACAGTGACTTGATGCTGTTGACTTGATGCTGATGTCTTGATGCTGATGACTTGATACTGATGACCTGATGACTTGAGAGTGCTGATGACTTGATGACCTGAGAGTGCATTCATGAAGAGGGAGTACATTTTGCAGGTGTTTGCATTGTTAGAGTGACTCAAGGATTTAGAGAGTGACAAGAAGGAAATGACTTTAAGAGGAGTGTAAAGTGACCTCCGCGTTTCTTCACCTTCTCACTGTTTACCTTAAATTCACAATGAAGGTAGAATTACCGACAATACATGTGCTAAATGGACACAGGAGAAACATGATATTTTATTGCGGCAACGTTTTACTTTCCAAGAGTCTAGTCAAGCCTTCGTAACAGCTTATTAACGAAGTACCTGGAGAGTGAAAAGTTACCACAAAAATATGTCACATTAGTTGCACCTGTGTCCTTGTATCTAACATGCTAGAATAGAATGCAAAGCTCAAAGTGAAGCTAAGCTCATCAGTAACACTGTTTATGTAGAAGGAAATTCATCTGGTTAGAAACTTGCCAACTGGGCAGTTTCTTGCTCCAAAGAGCAATAATTAAACCATTTCAACTTCTCAGGTGGTGCTTCGGCGCTGCAGCTGACCAAGGGACGGAGGATGCTCTGAGCACTCTGCCATCTCCACTAGTTGGTCTGTGTATTCCTGTTACGGGATTTTGCTGCCAATGTGAATGACGATGTACGTGGAGCAGCCATGTTGAAGTTTTGTTATAGTGACCTTGCATGTATCTACGCGAAGGGAAACTTTAGTTTCCTATATCAGAATTCCAACGAGGAAAAGCAATGTCATAGTCAACCTACTTAAAAGATTAGGGATGATCTACGTACAGAAAGTTTATACCAAACGACTGTAAAACAGAGTAACGCTCTAAAAATGGCATAATTGCTTTTTAGGAATAGTCACCTCAGTATCATGTATTAGTTGTCCCATTGCTGGAATAAACAACATCTTTCCTTGATTAATGACTGGTAAATCACCTTTGCGTGTCCAAATTTTGTGACCTTGAACCTCATACACAATTTTTAAATAAATGAACCAATGACAACATATGATGGTCCGTTGCATCACTAACATTAATATGGTTATTCCTACATGTTTTTTTTTATAAATATTCAGGCCTTTTTTTATTCTTAACGTAGAAATTTCCTTTGCACTGTGAATGAAATCTGATGATATTCGTTCAACAGGTCCAGCTTTCTCGTACACTTATGTCTCATGTTTCACCTGGTCAGTGATTTCAACTATTCTAATGAACAAACACCTAGCTTATTCAGGGCACATGTGATTCGTGCCGCCGGGCTTCTGAACAAGGTTATAGGATGAGGCGTACGGTGCCGCCGGGCTTCTGAACGAGATTACAGGATGAGGCGTACGGTGCCGCCGGGCTTCTGAACGAGGTTATAGGATGAGGCGTATGGACTGTTACTAACTTTTATGAGATTCTTCTGCAGTAGGAAATACACTTCAGCCTGAAATTGGTTGGTCTTAACTGTTAGATGATTGAATGAAACAGCATTAGGTACATTAACATCAACAAAAACAGCATAAATAAAAGAGGCATATCTCTCAAATCCCCAGAAAATCGAGAAAAATCTATTAACTTTAGCAGCTAACTAGTTATCCACAAAGGAAGGACTATCAAGTAACTGACTTATTTTGATTTCTCCTTTCTCTTCGCCTCCAACTTTTCGATTATATTTCGCTCACAAAAAAATAAAACATTATTTGATCGGCTTTAAATTTTTAATGCTGGTGTATGGTAACTAGAGCAAGATTACTGGAACAATTATTAAGTGCAGTTTCTCTATGATCTAAGTTGTAGACTCCATTCTCAGCTTCCGGGAATGCCTTGAATAACTTTCAAAACCCTCTGCTGCTTAGCCTCATATATGATAAACAGGTGTTTCCTAATGCCAATGTGGAGAGTAAAATTCAAGTTTGTAGATTAACATCTGTAGTGTGAAACTGTTATTAATGTTAAATATTATTAAACTGGATTACTCTAAGTTAAGTCTGCATAGGAGATTTTTTATGTGTACATAATATCTGTCAGCCTTTACCTTAAGTATAAAATAGTTGAATGTTATGTTCCCAGAGCCTAAAAGCAATTACTTATAGGTCACAATTTCTGAGTGCCTCATTCAATGGACTTCATCCTTCAGTGCTGATGGCTTGATAATGCAAGTTCTCAACGGTTTCGATTTAAGATTATTACAACCCAGGAACAATAAGGCCTGTTATCCTGGGTGTGAAGGAGAGCAAGGATCAGAATAAACACAACTGAATGACTTTGAAATACAATATCTTTCACCAAGAGCGATTATAAGTATTTACAAGTATGTACACTATATACAGTTGGAAATTTATTAGTACAGCACAGTAAAACAAAGACAAAGACACAGCCTGGAGACAGAATGGACAACCGTTCTCAACAAGCAGCTGGATGAAAATGACAAGGGTGAGAATGTGAGTGGTGATCACGTCACCTCCACAATTGCCAGTTCCACAATATGATTGGCTGAACCTAGGTGCTGATTTGACGATGGGGCCCCGAAATCATCAAATCCTTAGCTACCTGTTTCGCTGGTTGGGAGGTAGACTTTTATGAGTGTGTTTACATGCTCTGAATGAAGATACATAGTCCTTGCATGAAACAAAGATGCTGGTGCTCCAGATAACAAGAGTATGCCTCTTCAGTTTAGTTTCAATATTGTTGTTTCGTAGTAGAAGAATTTGTTTAGTTTTGGGCTATACATGTCTTGATTTTCATTTATATGTGACAGTTCTTTTGATTTATATGAACTCTGCTAAAATATAACGGCAGTTGAGAATTATGTCGAACCCTGCACTTTTCCTTTCACGTGATAGATGTACAGGCGCCTAGGGGTATGCTATATGGGGATACCTTTCACGTGATAGACGTGCAGAGGGCTAGGGCTATGCAGTATGGGGATACCTTTCACGTGATAGACGTGCAGAGGGATAGGGCTATGCAGTATGGGGATACCTTTCACGTGATAGACGTACAGAGGGCAGGGCTATGAAATATTGGGATACCTTTCTCCGATCGCTCATTGATGCAAAAATAAATACATCTAATTAACTTTATTATATTTTAACCTGGACACGGAATCATCTTCCAATGATAATTGATTTATATAAATGAGAAATCCAACTATTAAATCTATCAACTCAAATTCAGTACATCAGTACAAGTCAGTTAAGGTTAAAACCTGCAGCAGTAAATTCCATAAATAATGCTATACTAATATATAGATAACGTTTACAACGATTTCAAAAATAATATAAATCTACAACAATAAGAGGTGAAAATTTATATGGCAGCTGGAATAACTGAACACATACAGAATAACTAAACACAGACAGAATAACTGAACACAGACAGAATAACTGAACACAGACAGGAATATAACGTAATTAATGATAAGATGACTTTGTGAGATCTTCACGGACGACTGGTTCACTGGAAGCTGCTGTCTGCGGCTTACTCACTGGGACAGCACTAAATGGAGAACCACCAGACAACATTCACTGAAGTAGCACTAGACAGTACTCACTGAAGTAGCACTAGACAGTACTCACTGAAGTAGCACTAGACAGTACTCACTGAAGTAGCACTAGACAGTACTCACTGAAGTAGCACTAGACAGTACTCACTGAAGTAGCACTAGACAGTACTCACTGAAGTAGCACTAGACAGTACTCACTAAAGAAGGGCTAGACAGTACTCATTGAAGAACCACTAGACAGTACTCACTGAAGAACCACTAGACAGTACTCACTGAAGAACCACTAGACAGTACTCACTGAAGAACCACTAGACAGTACTCACTAAAGAACCACTAGACAGTACTCACTGAAGAACCACTAGACAGTACTCACTGAAGAACCACTAGACAGTACTCACTGAAGAACCACTAGACAGTACTCACTGAAGAACCACTAGACAGTACTCACTGAAGAAGAACAGGGCAGTACTCACTGAAGAACCACTAGACAGTACTCACTGAAGAAGAACAGGGCAGTACTCACTGAAGAACCACTAGACAGCACTCACTGAAGAAGCACTAGACAGTACTCACTGAAGAACCACTAGACAGTACTCACTGAAGTAGCACTAGACAGTACTCACTGAAGAACCACTAGACAGTACTCACTGAAGAAGAACAGGGCAGTACTCACTGAAGAACCACTAGACAGCACTCACTGAAGAAGCACTAGACAGTACTCACTGAAGTAGCACTAGACAGTACTCACTGAAGAACCACTAGACAGTACTCACTGAAGTAGCACTAGACAGTACTCACTGAAGAACCACTAGACAGTACTCACTGAAGTAGCACTAGACAGTACTCACTGAAGATCCACTAGACAGTACTCACTGAAGTAGCACTAGACAGTACTCACTGAAGAACCACTAGACAGTACTCACTGAAAAACCACTAGACAGTACTCACTGAAGAACCACTAGAGAGTACTCACTGAAGAACCACTAGACAGTACTCACTGAAGAACCAATAGACAGTACTCACTGAAGAACCACTAGACAGCACTCACTGGAGCAGCAACAGACAGCACACACTGGAACAGCACCAGACAGCACTCACTGGAGCAGCAACAGACAGCACACACTGGAGCAGCAACAGACAGCACTCACTGGAGCAGCAACAGACAGCACTCACTGGAGCAGCAACAGACAGCACTCACTGGAGCAGCAACAGACAGCACTCACTGGAGCAGCAACAGACAGCACTCACTGGAGCAACACAAGAGAGCACTTACTGGAGCAGCAACAGACAGCACTCGCTGGAGGAGCAACAAACAACACTCACTGGAGCAGCAACAGACAGCACTCACTGGACCAGCAAGAGACAGCACTACTGGAACAGCACCAGACACTACTCACTGGAGAAGCATCAGACAGCACTCCCTGGAGCAGCAAGAGACAGCACTCACTGTAGCAGAAACAGACAGTACTCACGGGAGCAGCACCAGACAGCACTCACTGGAGCATCAACAGACAGCACTCACTGGAGCATCAACAGACAACACTCACTGGAGCATCAAAAGACAGCACTCATTGGAATAGCACCAGACAGCACTCACTGGAGCAGCAACAGACAGCACTCACTGGAGCAGCAACAGACAGCTCTCACTGGAGCAGCAACAGACAGCACTCACTGGAGCAGCAACAGACAGCACTCACTGGAGCAGCAACAGACAGCACTCACTGGAGCAGCAACAGACAGCACACACTGGAGCAGCAACAGACAGCACTCACTGAAGCAGCAACAGACAGCACTCTCTGGAGCAGCAACAGACAGCACTCACTGGAGCAGCAACAGACAGCACTCACTGGAGCAGCAACAGACAGCAATCACTGGAGCAGCAACAGACAGCACACACTGGAGCAGCAACAGACAGCACTCACTGGAGCAGCAACAGACATCACTCACTGGACCTGCAAGAGACAGCACTCACTGTAGCAGCAACAGACAGCACACACTGGAGCAGCAACAGACAGCACACACTGGAGCAGCAACAGACAACACTCACTGGAGCAGCAACAGACAGCACACACTAGAGCAGCAACAGAAAGCATTCGCTGGAGCAGCAGCATACATCACTCACTGGAGCAGCAACAGACAGCACTCACTGGAGCAGCAACAGTTAGCACACACTGGAACAGCAACAGACAGCACTCACTGGAGCAGCAACAGACAGCACTCACTGGCGCAGCAACAGACAGCACACACTGGAGCAGAAACAGACAGCACACACTGGAGCAGCAACAGACAGTACACACTTGAGCAGCAACAGACAGCACACACTGGAGAAGTAACAGACAGCACTCACTGGAGCAGCAACAGACAGCACTCACTGGAGCAGCAACAGACAGCACTCACTGGAGCAGCAACAGACAGCACTCACTGGAGCAGCAACAGACACCACACACTGCAGCAGCAACAGACATCACTCACTGAAGCAGCAACAGACAGCACTCAATGGAGCAGCAGCAGACAGCACTCACTGGAGCAGCAACAGACAGCATTCACTGGAGCAGCAAAAGACAGCACACACTGGAGCAGCAACAGACAGTACTCACTGGAGCAGCACCAGACAGCACTCACTGGAGCATCAACAGACAGCACTCACTGGAGCATCAAAGACAGCACTCACTGGAGCATCAAAAGACAGCACACACTGGAGCAGCAACAGACAGCACTCACTGAAGCAGCAACAGACAGCACTCACAGGAGCAGCAGCAGACAGCACTCACTGGAGCAGCAACAGACAGCACTCACTGAAGCAGCAACAGACAGCACTCACTGGAGCATCAAAGACAGCACTCACTGGAGCATCAAAAGACCGCACTCACTGGAGCAGCAACAGACAGCACTCACTGAAGCAGCAACAGACAGCACTCATTGGAATAGCACCAGACAGTACTCACTGGAGCAGCAACAGACAGCACTTACTGGAGCAGCACAAGACACACTCACTGGACCAGCAACAGACAGCACTCACTGGAGCAGCAACAGACAGCACACACTGGAGCAGCAACAGACAGCACACAGTGGAGCAGCAACAGACAGCACTCACTGAAACAGCAAAAGACAGCACTCACTGGAGCAGCAACAGACAGCACTCACTGGAGCAGCAGCAGACAGCACACACTGGAGCAGCAACAGACAGCACTCACTGGAGCAGCAACAGACAGCACTCACTGAAGCAGCAACAGACAGCACTCACTGGAGCAGCAGCAGACAGCACTCACTTGAGCAGCAACAGACAACACTCACTGGAGCAGCAAAAGACAGCACACACTGGAGCAGGAACAGACAGCACACACTGGAGCAGGAACAGACAGCACTCACTGAAGCAGGAACAGACAGCACTCACTGGAGCAGCAACAGACAGCACTCATTGTAGCAGCAACGGACGGCACTCACTGGAGCAGCAACAGACAGCACACACTGGAGCAGCAACAGACAGCACACACTGGAGCAGCACCAGACAACACACACTGGAGCAGCAACAGACAGCACTCACTGGAACAGCAACAGGCAGCACTCACTGGAGCAGCAACAGACAGCACTCACTGGAGCAGCAACAGACAGCACTCACTGGAGCAGTAACAGACAGCTCTCACTGGAGCAGCAACAGACAGCACTCACTGGAGCAGCAACAGACAGCACTCACTGGAGCAGCAACAGACAGCACTCACTGGAGCAGCAATAGACAGCACTCACTGGAGCAGCAACAGACAGCACACACTGGAGCAGCAACAGACAGCAATCACTGGAGCAACAACAGACAGCACTCACTGGAGCAGCAACAGACAGCACTCACTGGCGCAGCACCAGACAGCACACACTGGAGCAGAAACAGACAGCACTCACTGGAGCAGCAACAGACAGCACTCACTGGAGCAGTAACAGACAGCACACACTGGAGCAGCAATAGACAGCACTCACTGGAGCAGCAGCAGACAGCACTCACTGGAGCAGCAATAGACAACACTCACTGGAGCAGCCACAGATAACACACTGGAGCAGCAACAGAAAGCACACACTGGAGCAGCAACAGACAGCACTCACTGGCAGCAACAGACAGCTCACACTGGAGCAGCAACAGACAGCACACACTGGAGAAGCAACAGACATCACTCACTGGAGCAATAACAGACAGCACTCACTGGAGCAGCAACAGACAGCACACACTGGAGCAGCAACAGACAACTCTCACTGGAGCAGCAACAGACAGCACTCACTGTAGCAGCAACAGACAGCACTCTCTGGAGCAGCAACAGACAGCATTCACTGGAGCAGCAACAGATAGCACACACTGGAGCAGCAACAGACAGCACACACTGGAGCAGCAACAGACAGCACTCACTGGCGCAGAACCAGACAGCACACACTGGAGCAGCAACAGACAGCACTCACTGGAGCAGCAACAGACAGCACTCACTGGAGCAGTAACAGACAGCACACACTGGAGCAGCAACAGACAGCACTCACTGGTGCAGTAACAGACAGCACACACTGGAGCAGCAACAGACAGCACTCACTGGAGCAGTAACAGACAGCACACACTGGAGCAGCAGCAGACAGCACTCACTGGAGCAGCAATACACAACACTCACTGGAGCAGCAACAGATAACACACACTGGAGCAGCAACAGAAAGCACACACTGGAGCAGCAACGGACAGCACTCACTGGCGCAGCAACAGAATGCACACACTGGAGCGGCATCAGACAGCACACACTGGAGCAGCAACAGACATCACTCACTGGAGCAACAACAGACAGCACTCACTGGAGCAGCAACAGACAGCACACACTGGAGCAGCAACAGACAGCTCTCACTGGAGCAGCAACAGACAGCACTCTCTGGAGCAGCAACAGACAGCACTCACTGGAGCAGCAGCAGACAGCACTCACTGGAGCAGCAACAGACAGCACACACTGGAGCAGCAACAGACAGCACTCACTGGCGCAGAACCAGACAGCACACACTGGAGCAGCAACAGACAGCACACACTGGAGCAGCAACAGACAGCACACACTGGAGCAGCAACAGACAGCACTCACTGGCGCAGAACCAGACAGCACACATTGGAGCAGCAACAGACAGCACTCAATGGAGCAGCAACAGACAGCACTCACTGGAGCAGCAACAGACTGCACTCACTGGCGCAGAACCAGACAGCACACATTGGAGCAGCAACAGACAGCACTCAATGGAGCAGCAACAGACAGCACACACTGGAGCAGCAACAGACAGCACTCAATGGAGCAGCAACAGACAACACTCACTGGAGCAGCAACAGACAGCACACACTGGAGCAGCAACAGACAGCACTCACTGGAGCAGCAACAGACAGCACTCACCACCTAACAACAGCTGCCTCACCTCAGTTCACATTAGTAGTAAATCAACACACAATAATCCACGTCTTTAAATTACTGCAATTTATTGTTACATTTACGTGGAAAAAAACTGAAGAAAGATTTTTTTTATTAGTCTTGGTTAATATGGAAACTCTTGTCAACACAGCTGTTCACTCTTACAATGTTTACCCAATTTCAATGGTAAATTATTTCTTTTATTAAAGGATATTTGTAAGGCATATGACGTTACGTTAGTTTGGGTACTACGCACTGGCCTAAATCTCTGTGGTGGATGAGGGTGATATGTAGCGGATGAAGTTGATGTGTGGTGGATGAGGCGTTGGGTAATGGATGCGAGTAATGGGTGGTGGATGAGGGTAGTATTTGGTAGAAGGAGAGATGGGTGGTGGAATTTGGTGATTGTGTATGAGGGTTGGCAAGTGATGGATGACCGGTGATTGCTGGTGGATGAAGGTATGAAAGGTAGGTACTGATGTGGGTGTAATCCTGCTGCTTTAGTGACGAGCCAATCTATCAAGATTCAGTTCACGTTAATGAATAATAACCAGGGATAATCTTAGCTTTGAGCTTCAACTGATATAAATGACCCTAACTCACCACAATTCCCATCCTCACGGCTCCCTCCAGCTTCAACACTACACTATTACTGTGGTGGAGATGGAGAGAATGTTATGGTAATGGTGGCGGTAGTGGTTAATGGTGATGGTAGTGGGTTGTGGTAGTTAATGACAATGATAGTTGTGGTAATGATGTAATTGTATAATGAGGGTGGGTATGATTGTAACAACAGATGTTCTTAGTAACAACAGTGGTGGTGAGGTTCTTAATAACTACACTAGAAGTGATGTTGTTGATAACTTAAGTAGTTATCCCTAGAAAGGAACGTTCATGAAGTTGCCAGAATGTTTTAAATTGTTTTTCCTGTTTTCTATATCAATTTTTTTTATCGCTTGTAACAGGTAAACGTCTCATTTAAAACAAAAAAAAAGGGTTAATACCGTGAGTGGAACAATACACACATAACCCGCACATAGGAGAGAGGAGCTTAGGCCGACGTTTCGGTCCGACTTGGATCGTTTAGAAAGTCACACTATCACCGAAACGTCGTCGTAAGCTCCTCTCTTCGATGTGCAGGTCTCATTCGATTGGCTTCAAATTTATAACGCCGGTGTATGGTCACCAGACCAAAGTCTCTTAATTAAGACCAAATTTGTAACGCCGGTGTTTGGTCACCAGACCAAGGTCTCTTAAGACCAAATTTGTAATGCCGGTGTATGGTCACCAGACTAAGGTCTCTTAATTAAGACCAAATTTGTAACTCCGGTGTTTGGTCACCTGACCTAGGTCTCTTAATTAAGACCAAATTTGTAATGCCGGTTTATGGTCACCAGACCAAGGTCTCTTAAGACCAAATTTGTAATGCCGGTGTATGGTCACCAGACTAAGGTCTCTTAATTAAGACCAAATTTGTAACTCCGGTGTTTGGTCACCAGACCAAGGTCTCTTAATTAAGACCAAATTTGTAACGCCGGTGTTTGGTCACCAGACCAAGGTCTCTTAAGACCAAATTTGTAACGCCGGTGTTTGGTCACCAGACCAAGGTCTCTTAATTAAGACCAAATTTGTAACGCCGGTGTTTGGTCACCAGACCAAGGTCTCTTAAGACCAAATTTTATGAATCCATCCCCAGCATCCTGGAATGATTCCCATATTCCTCAAGGCTGACATCAGCATAGCTACAAACGATCAATAAAGATGTCTCCTAACTTGACGTCGGTGGTGAACTTCAAGTTGCTGAACATCTGGTAATTTTATAAGAAAATTTGTGCGATATATTAAATAACGTTTAATCAAAATTAAAATATTTGGATCTAACTCTTCTGAATAACTTTAATTAACGGCTGGTGCATCTTATGGCCAGGATGGTATACCTGGAGTATACCTGGAGTATACCTGGAGTATACCTGGAGTATACCTGGAGTATACCTGGAGTATACCTGGAGTATACCTGGAGTATGCCTGGAGTATACCTGGAGTATACCTGGAGTATACCTGGAGTATTCCTGGAGTATGCCTGGAGTATACCTGGAGTATGCCTGGAGTATACCTGGAGTATACCTGGAGTATATCTGGAGTATACCTGGAGTATACCTGGAGTATACCTGGAGTATACCTGGAGTATGCCTGGAGTATACCTGGAGTATACCTGGAGTATACCTGGAGTATACCTAGAGTATACCTGGAGTATACCTGGAGTATTCCTGGAGTATGCCTGGAGTATACCTGGAGTATGCCTGGAGTATACCTGGAGTATGCCTGGAGTATACCTGGAGTATGCCTGGAGTATACCTGGAGTATACCTGGAGTATACCTGGAGTATTCCTGGAGTATGCCTGGAGTATACCTGGAGTATGCCTGGAGTATACCTGGAGTATACCTGGAATATACCTGGAGTATACCTGGAGTATACCTGGAGTATACCTGGAGTATACCTGGAGTATGCCTGGAGTATACCTGGAGTATACCTGGAGTATACCTGGAGTATACCTAGAGTATACCTGGAGTATACCTGGAGTATACCTGGAGTATGCCTGGAGTATACCTGGAGTATGCCTGGAGTATACCTGGAGTATGCCTGGAGTATACCTGGAGTATGCCTGGAGTATACCTGGAGTATGCCTGGAGTATACCTGGAGTATGCCTGGAGTATACCTGGAGTATACCTGGAGTATGCCTGGAGTATACCTGAAGCATACCTGGAGTATGCCTGGAGTATACCTGGAGTATGCCTGGTGTATACCTGGAGTATACCTGGAGTGTGCCTGGAGTATACCTGGAGTATACCTGGAGTATGCCTGGAGTATACCTGGAGTATGCCTGGAGTATACCTGGAGTATACCTGGAGTATACCTGGAGTATACCTGGAGTATTCCTGGAGTATGCCTGGAGTATACCTGGAGTATACCTGGAGTATACCTGGAGTATTCCTGGAGTATGCCTGGAGTATACCTGGAGTATGCCTGGAGTATACCTGGAGTATGCCTGGAGTATACCTGGAGTATACCTGGAGTATACCTGGAGTATACCTGGAGTATACCTGGAGTATACCTGGAGTATTCCTGGAGTATGCCTGGAGTATACCTTGAGTATGCCTGGAGTATACCTGGAGTATGCCTGGAGTATACCTGGAGTATGCCTGGAGTATACCTGGAGTATGCCTGGAGTGTACCTGGAGTATGCCTGGAGTATACCTGGAGTATACCTTGAGTATGCCTGGAGTATACCTGGAGCATACCTGGAGTATGCCTGGAGTATACCTGGAGTATGCCTGGTGTATACCTGGAGTATACCTGGAGTGTGCCTGGAGTATACCTGGAGTATACCTGGAGTATGCCTGGAGTATACCTGGAGTATGCCTGGAGTATACCTGGAGTATACCTGGAGTATACCTGGAGTATACCTGGAGTATGCCTGGAGTATACCTGGAGTATACCTGGAGTATACCTGGAGTATGCCTGGAGTATACCTGGAGTATACCTGGAGTATACCTGGAGTATACCTGGAGTATGCCTGGAGTATACCTGGAGTATGCATGGAGTATACCTGGAGTATGCTTGAAGTATACCTGGAGTATACCTGGAGTATACCTGGAGTATGCCTGGAGTATACCTGGAGTATGCCTGGAGTATACCTGGAGTATACCTGGAGTATGCCTGGAGTATACCTAGAGTATGCCTGGAGTATACCTGGAGTATTCCTGGAGTATGCCTGGAGTATACCTGGAGTATACCTGGAGTATGCCTGGAGTATACCTGGAGTATGCCTGGAGTATACCTGGAGTATACCTGGAGTATACCTGGAGTATACCTGGAGTATACCTGGAGTATACCTGGAGTATGCCTGGAGTATACCTGGAGTATACCTGGAGTATGCCTAGTGTATACCTGGAGTATGCCTGGAGTATTCCTGGAGTATGCCTGGAGTATACCTGGAGTATGCCTGGAGTATACCTGGAGTATACCTGGATTATACCTGGAGTATACCTGGAGTATGCCTGGAGTATTCCTGGAGTATGCCTGGAGTATACCTGGAGTATGCCTGGAGTATTCCTGGAGTATGCCTGGAGTATACCTGGAGTATACCTGGAGTATACCTGGAGTATACCTGGAGTATGCCTGGTGTATACCTGGAGTATGCCTGGAGTATGCCTGGAGTATACGTGGAGTATGCCTGGAGTATACCTGGAGTATACCTGGAGTATACCTGGAGTATGCCTGGAGTATTCCTGGAGTATACCTGGAGTATACCTGGAGTATACCTGGAGTATACCTGGAGTATACCTGGAGTATGCCTGGAGTATTCCTGGAGTATGCCTGGAGTATACCTGGAGTATGCCTGGAGTATACCTGGAGTATACCTGGAGTATGCCTGGTGTATACCTGGAGTATGCCTGGAGTATACCTGGAGTATGCCTGGAGTATACGTGGAGTATGCCTGGAGTATACCTGGAGTATACCTGGAGTATACCTGGAGTATACCTGGAGTATACCTGGAGTATGCCTGGAGTATGCCTGGAGTATTCCTGGAGTATACCTGGAGCATACCTGGAGTATACCTAGAGTATGCCTGGAGTATACCTGGAGTATACCTGGAGTATACCTGGAGCATACCTGGAGAGGGTTTTGGGGGTTAACGCCCCCGTGGCCCGGTCTGTGACCAGGTCTGGTACCCATTAATTTTATTTTGTGTGGGGACAAATTTCTCAAATCATTTATTTAAAACATCTGATAATTTTTGGAATCCCTGGTACAGCAGGAGAATGTATCTTCTGATCGGCTTCAAATTTTCAGCCCTGATGTGTTCTCCAGCAAGCAAGATTCCCATTGGTACTGGGACCTATATGTTTAAATTTACCAGTTTTATTAAATAAATAATGATATTTATTTCTACGCGATTATTAAAAAAGGCCTCGTCTTATCTGCCAGAAAATTTTTATGTACCAGAAAGCACTATAAAGGTTTGGTAGTGGTGGTAGTGGTGGTAGTGGTGGTAGTGGTGGTAGTGGTGGTAGTGGTGGTAGTGGTGGTAGTGGTGGTAGTGGTGGTAGTGGTGCTAGTGGTGGTAGTGCTGGTAGTGGTGGTAGTGGTGGTAGTGGTGGTAGTGGTGGTAGTGGTCGTAGTGCTGGTAGTGCTGGTAGTGGTCTTAGTGGTGGTAGTGGTGGAGGTGGTGGTAGTGGTGGTGGTGGTGGTGGTGGTGGTGGTGGTATTGGTGGGGGCGGTGGTGGTGGTGGTGGTATTGGTGGGGGCGGTGGTGGTGGTGGTAGTGGTGGTAGTGGTGGTAGTGGTGGTAGAGGTGGTAGTGGTGGAGGTGGTGGTGGTGGTGGTGGTGGTGGTGGTGGTGGTGGTATTGGTGGGGGCGGTGGTGGTGGTGGTGGTGGTGGTAGTAGTAGTGGTGGTGGTGGTGGTGGTGGTGGTGGTGGTGGTCGTGGTGGTCGTGGTAGTGGTGGGGGTGGTGGTGGTATTGGTGGGGGCCGTTGTGGTTGTGGGGGTAGGGTGGTAGTGGTAGTGGTAATGATAGTGGTAGTGGTAGTGGTAGTGGTAGTGGTGGTTGTGAGAATGGTGTAAGATGTATCTGTGGGGCTGGTGGTTGTAACAGTGGGCAGTAGTCAGAAGATTACAGAGATACATAATAGGTCCAGGGACTGGGCCCCAAAGTTTGATAGCTGAAAAAGTTACAAAGGTAATGAACTCCAGGTAGATCTGGTCACAATCATGACAAAATACAAAGGTATGTTGTTGATACTGTTTTCCGAGGTAAGACGAAGTACACTGAGTAGACGAAGACTGTTGACATTAAGAGCATAAGAGTGACGCTGATCTTGTTATTCTCTCCTTACCCGCCAGAAATCAAGAACCAACTAAATATCACACCTATCCCGACTACGCATTAGGGAAAATGTAGGGTTATGGCCAAGTTGACGTTATCTTCGCGTTCAGGTGCGGAGAATTACTGGGTCACACCTGATTATCGTTTAGCTTTTGATAACCGAGTTTCATATTACAGTTATCAGGATAATGTAAGTAACGTAACGGGTCACATCCCATTGTAGGCTCTGTGGCTGAAGGCTCACTGCATTGAACCACGGTTCCTGGTCTCGAACATTGTAGGCTCTGTGGCTGATGGTTCACTGCATTAGGTCTGCTGTTGTACGGGTCACATCCCATTGTAGGCTCTGTGGCTGATGGTTCACTGCATTGAACCACGGTTCCTGGTCTCGAACATTGTAGGCTCTGTGGCTGATGGTTCACTGCATTGAACCACGGTTCCTGGTCTCGACCATTGTAGGCTCTGTGGCTGATGGTTCACTGCATTAGGTCTGCTCTATGCATGAACCACGGTTCCTGGTCTCGACCATTGTAGGCTCTGTGGCTGATGGTTCACTGCATTAGGCCTAGTCTATGCATGATTCACGGTTCCTGGTCTCGACCATTGTAGGCTCTGTGGTTGAGGGTTCACTGCAGTAGATCTGCTCTATGCATGAACCACGGTTCCAGGTCTACACCAATCATCATTTCATTCATTAACGATTGTTCATTACCAATTATCTTGGATTTATGAACTATACAACTTTAAGGGATATGACAACAGTGTGACGATGAAAGGTACAGAGGTTGTGGCATGAGAGAGTAAGATCACTGTGTACCACTGACACAACCTTCATACACAACCTTCATACACAACCTTCATACACAACTCATCCTTGTAAAATATTTCTTTTCTGAAAAATATATGTTCTTTTCTTTTAGCAGGTCGGCCGTTTCGTTCCGAGGCAGGGTGACCCAAAAAGAAAGAGACCCCTCCCCCCCCCCAAAAAAAAGAGAGAAATATTTCATTATCATTCAACACTTTCGCCATCACTCACACATAATCACTTTCTTTGCAGAGGCACCCAGATACGACAGTTTAGATGTCCCTCCAAACTGCCAATATCCCAAACCTATCCTTTAAAGTGCAGGTCTTGTATTTCCCATTTCCAGGGCTCAAGTCCGGCTAACAGGTTTCCCTGAATCCCTTCACAAAATATTACCCTGCTCACACTCCAACAACTCGTCATGTCCCAAAAAACATTCGTCTCCATTCACTCCTATCTAACACGCTCACGCATGCTTGCTGGAAGTCCGAGCCCCTTGCCCAGAAAACCTCCTTTACCCCCTCCCTCCAACCTTTTCGAGGACGACCCCTACCCCGCTTTCTTCCGCTAGAGATTTATATGCTTTCCAAGACACTCTACCTTGTTCTATCCTCTCTAAATGACCAGACCGCCTCAACAACCCTTCTTCAGCCCCTGACTAATACTTTTAGTAACTCCACACCTCTTCCTAAGTTCCACACTACGATATATATACATACATATATGTATATATATATATATATATATATATATATATATATATATATATATATATATATATATATATATATATATATATATATATATATATATATATATATATGTGTGTAGGGTTATGGCCAAGTCGACGTTATCTTCGCGTTCAGGTGCGGAGAATTACTGGGTCACACATATATATATATATATATATATATATATATATATATATATATATATATATATATATATATATATATATATATATATATATATATATATATATATATATATATATATATATATATATATATATATATATATATATATATATATATATATATATATATATATATATATATATATATATATATATATATATATATATATAAATATATATATATACATATATACATGTGTGTGTGTGTGTGTACTCACCTAGTTGTACTCATCTAGTTGAGGTTGCGGGGGTCGAGTCCGAGCTCCTGGCCCCGCCTCTTCACTGATCGCTACTAGGTCACTCTCCCTGAGCCGTGAGCTTTATCATACCTCTGCTTAAAGCTATGTATGGATCCTGCCTCAACTACATCGCTTCCCAAACTATTCCACTTACTGACTACTCTGTGGCTGAAGAAATACTTCCTAACATCCCTGTGATTCATCTGTTTCTTCAGCTTCCAACTGTGTCCCCTTGTTACTGTGTCCAATCTCTGGAACATCCTGTCTTTGTCCACCTTGTCAATTCCTCTCAGTATTTTGTATGTCGTTATCATGTCCCCCCTATCTCTCCTGTCCTCCAGTGTCGTCAGGTTGATTTCCCTTAACCTCTCCTCGTAGGACATACCTCTTAGCGCTGGGACTAGTCTTGTTGCGAACCTTTGCACTTTCTCTAGTTTCTTCACGTGCTTGGCTAGGTGTGGGTTCCAAACTGGTGCCGCATACTCCAGTATGGGCCTAACGTACACGGTGTACAGGGTCCTGAATGATTCCTTATTAAGATGTCGGAATGCTGTTCTGAGGTTTGCTAGGCGCCCATATGCTGCAGCAGTTATTTGGTTGATGTGCGCTTCAGGAGATGTGCCTGGTGTTATACTCACCCCAAGATCTTTTTCCTTGAGTGAGGTTTGTAGTCTCTGACCCCCTAGACTGTACTCCGTCTGCGGCCTTCTTTGCCCTTCCCCAATCTTCATGACTTTGCACTTGGTGGGATTGAACTCCAGGAGCCAATTGCTGGACCAGGTCTGCAGCCTGTCCAGATCCCTTTGTAGTTCTGCCTGGTCTTCGATCGAGTGAATTCTTCTCATCAACTTCACGTCATCTGCAAACAGGGACACCTCAGAGTCTATTCCTTCCGTCATGTCGTTCACAAATACCAGAAACAGCACTGGTCCTAGGACTGACCCCTGCGGGACCCCGCTGGTCACAGGTGCCCACTCTGACACCTCGCCACGTACCATGACTCGCTGCTGTTTTCCTGACAAGTATTCCCTGATCCATTGTAGTGCCTTCCCTGTTATCCCTGCTTGGTCCTCCAGTTTTTGCACCAATCTCTTGTGTGGAACTGTGTCAAACGCCTTCTTGCAGTCCAAGAAAATGCAATCCACCCACCCCTCTCTCTCTTGTCTTACTGCTGTCACCATGTCATAGAACTCCAGTAGGTTTGTGACACAGGATTTCCCGTCCCTGAAACCATGTTGGCTGCTGTTGATGAGATCGTTCCTTTCTAGGTGTTCCACCACTCTTCTCCTGATAATCTTCTCCATGATTTTGCATACTATACATGTCAGTGACACTGGTCTGTAGTTTAATGCTTCATGTCTGTCTCCTTTTTTAAAGATTGGGAATACATTTGCTGTCTTCCATGCCTCAGGCAATCTCCCTGTTTCGATAGATGTATTGAATATTGTTGTTAGGGGTACACATAGCGCCTCTGCTCCCTCTCTCAATACCCATGGGGAGATGTTATCTGGCCCCATTGCCTTTGAGGTATCTAGCTCACTCAGAAGCCTCTTCACTTCTTCCTCGGTTGTGTGCACTGTGTCCAGCACTTGGTGGTGTGCCCCACCTCTCCGTCTTTCTGGAGTCCCTTCTGTCTCCTCTGTGAACACTTCTTTGAATCTCTTGTTGAGTTCTTCACATACTTCACGGTCATTTCTTGTTGTCTCTCCTCCTTCCTTCCTTAGCCTCATTACCTGGTCCTTGACTGTTGTTTTCCTCCTGATGTGGCTGTACAACAGTTTCGGGTCAGATTTGGCTTTCGCTGCTATGTCATTTTCATATTGTCTTTGGGCCTCCCTTCTCCTCTGTGCATATTCGTTTCTGGCTCTACGACTGTTCTCCTTATTCTCCTGGGTCCTTTGCCTTCTATATTTCTTCCATTCCCTAGCACACTTGGTTTTTGCCTCCCTGCACCTTTGGGTAAACCATGGGCTCATCCTGGCTTTTTCATTAATCCTGTTACCCTTGGGTACAAACCTCTCCTCAGCCTCCTTGCATTTTGTTGCTACATATTCCATCATCTCATTAACTGGCTTCCCTGCCAGTTC
Organism: Cherax quadricarinatus; assembly: GCF_038502225.1. Classification (NCBI taxonomy): domain Eukaryota; kingdom Metazoa; phylum Arthropoda; class Malacostraca; order Decapoda; family Parastacidae; genus Cherax; species Cherax quadricarinatus. The sequence goes on along the minus strand of NC_091316.1, from coordinate 41,519,425 downwards.
TCTGTCCCACTGAACCCCGTTCAGGTAGTTCCTCATTCCTGTGTAGTCCCCTTTCTTGTAGTTTCTTGTAGTGTGTGTGTGTGTGTGTGTGTGTGTGTGTACTCACCTAGTTGTACTCACCTAGTTGAGGTTGCGGGGGTCGAGTCCGAGCTCCTGGCCCCGCCTCTTCACTGATCGGTACTAGGTCACTCTCCCTGAGCCGTGAGCTTTATCATACCTCTGCTTAAAGCTATGTACGGATCCTGCCTCCACTACATCGCTTCCCAAACTATTCCACTTACTGACTACTCTGTGGCTGAAGAAATACTTCCTAACATCCCTGTGATTCATCTGTGTCTTCAGCTTCCAACTGTGTCCCCTTGTTGTTCTGTCCAATCTCTGGAACATCCTGTCTTTGTCCACCTTGTCAATTCCTCTCAGTATTTTGTATGTCGTTATCATGTCCCCCCTATCTCTCCTGTCCTCCAGTGTCGTCAGGTTGATTTCCCTTAACCTCTCATCGTAGGACATACCTCTTAGCTCTGGGACTAGTCTTGTTGCAAACCTTTGCACTTTCTCTAGTTTCTTCACGTGCTTGGCTAGGTGTGGGTTCCAAACTGGTGCCGCATACTCCAGTATGGGCCTAACGTACACGGTGTACAGGGTCCTGAATGATTCCTTATTAAGATGTCGGAATGCTGTTCTGAGGTTTGCTAGGCGCCCATATGCTGCAGCAGTTATTTGGTTGATGTGCGCTTCAGGAGATGTGCCTGGTGTTATACTCACCCCAAGATCTTTTTCCTTGAGTGAGGTTTGTAGTCTCTGACCCCCTAGACTGTACTCCGTCTGCGGCCTTCTTTGCCCTTTCCGAATCTTCATGACTTTGCACTTGGTGGGATTGAACTCCAGGAGCCAATTGCTGGACCAGATCTGCAGCCTGTCCAGATCCCTTTGTAGTTCTGCCTGGTCTTCGATCGAGTGAATTCTTCTCATCAACTTCACGTCATCTGCAAACAGGGACACATCAGAGTCTATTCCTTCCGTCATGTCGTTCACAAATACCAGAAACAGCACTGGTCCTAGGACTGACCCCTGCGGAACCCCGCTGGTCACAGGTGCCCACTCTGACACCTCGCCACGTACCATGACTCGCTGCTGTCTTCCTGACAAGTATTCCCTGATCCATTGTAGTGCCTTCCCTGTTATCCCTGCTTGGTCCTCCAGTTTTTGCACCAATCTCTTGTGTGGAACTGTGTCAAACGCCTTCTTGCAGTCCAAGAAAATGCAATCCACCCACCCTTCTCTCTCTTGTCTTACTGCTGTCACCATGTCATAGAACTCCAGTAGGTTTGTGACACAGAATTTCCCGTCCCTGAAACCATGTTGGCTGCTGTTGATGAGATCGTTCCTTTCTAGGTGTTCCACCACTCTTCTGATAATCTTCTCCATGATTTTGCATACTATACATGTCAGTGACACTGGTCTGTAGTTTAATGCTTCATGTCTGTCTCCTTTTTTAAAGATTGGGACTACATTTGCTGTCTTCCATGCCTCAGGCAATCTCCCTGTTTCGATAGATGTATTGAATATTGTTGTTAGGGGTACACATAGCGCCTCTGCTCCCTCTCTCAATACCCATGGGGAGATGTTATCTGGCCCCATTGCCTTTGAGGTATCTAGCTCACTCAGAAGCCTGTTCACTTCTTCCTCGGTTGTGTGCACTGTGTCCAGCGCTTGGTGGTGTGCCCCACCTCTCCGTCTTTCTGGAGTCCCTTCTGTCTCCTCTGTGAACACTTCTTTGAATCTCTTGTTGAGTTCTTCACATACTTCACGGTCATTTCTTGTTGTCTCTCCTCCTTCCTTCCTTAGCCTGATTACCTGGTCCTTGACTGTTGTTTTCCTCCTGATGTGGCTGTACAACAGTTTCGGGTCAGATTTGGCTTTCGCTGCTATGTCATTTTCATATTGTCTTTGGGCCTCCCTTCTTATCTGTGCATATTCGTTTCTGGCTCTACGACTGTTCTCCTTATTCTCTTGGGTCCTTTGCCTTCTATATTTCTTCCATTCCCTAGCACACTTGGTTTTTGCCTCCCTGCACCTTTGGGTAAACCATGGGCTCATCCTGGCTTTTTCATTATTCCTGTTACCCTTGGGTACAAACCTCTCCTCAGCCTCCTTGCATTTTGTTGCTACATATTCCATCATCTCATTAACTGGCTTCCCTGCCAGTTCTCTGTCCCACTGAACCCCGTTCAGGTAGTTCCTCATTCCTGTGTTGTCCCCTTTCTTGTAGTTTGGCTTCATTCGTCGTGGCCTTCCTGCTTCTCCCTCCACTTGTAGCTCTACTGTGTATTCGAAGCTTAAAACCACATGGTCACTGGCCACAAGGGGTCTTTCATATGTGATGTCCTCGATATCTGCACTACTCAAGGTGAATACTAAGTCCAGCCTTGCTGGTTCATCCTCTCCTCTCTCTCTTGTAGTGTCCCTTACGTGTTGGCACATGAAGTTTTCCAGTACCACCTCCATCATCTTAGCCCTCCATGTATCTTGGCCCCCATGCGGGTCCAAGTTCTCCCAATCGATCTCCTTGTGGTTAAAGTCACCCATGATCAGGAGCTTTGCCCTGCATGCATGAGCTCTTCTGGCCACTCTAGCCAGTGTGTCAACCATCGCTCTATTTCTCTCGTCGTACTCTTGCCTTGGCCTCCTACTGTTCTGTGGTGGGTTATACATCACTGCTATTACCACCTTGGTACCTCCAGAGTGAAGTGTTCCCGCTATGTAATCACTTTCTTCTCCGCTGTCTCCTCTCTCCAGCTCATCAAAATTCCTGCGATTTTTGATCAGCAATGCCACTCCTCCACCCCCCCCCTGTTCCCTCTGTCTTTCCTCAGGATTTGGTATCCCGTTGGAAAGATGGCATCTGTTATCATACCTGTAAGCTTGGTTTCTGTGAGAGCTATGATGTCCGGTGATGCTCCTTTGACTCTTTCATGCCACTCCTCCCACTTATTTGTTATTCCATCAGTGTTTGTGTACCATACCTTCAGTTTCCTTTCCAACACTGTTGTTTGGGGGGCCTGTGAGGGTGGGAGACCTGGTGGCATACTGTGGGATTCTATAGCTCGGTGTTGGGTGGAGGCTGTGGGTATGGATTGTAGTGTGTGTTGGGATGGTGTGATAGGTTGTATGGTTCTGAGAATAGTTGTGTGTGTGCTTGCCCTTGCTGTTCTGTTCTGCTCTGACTGACCTCTGCTGGTTCCATCCTTGTCTCTTTTCCTAGCTCCTTTCGCTTTTTTGTCCTCTCCCTCAGCTGCTGTCGTTCTGATTTTGTTCTGTCTCTGTCTAGGAACACCCTCTTGTACTCTTCCGACTATTTCAATCGTGGTTTCTCTTGGAGAATCCTGTTCCGCACTGTTTCCGTCCTGAGAATCAGCTTGATTAGTCGGTTTCTCCCCTTCGAGTACCCCCCTACACTCTGAAAATTTACAATCTCGTCCATCTCTTCACCTATTTCCGTGATGATTTTCTCAATCTCCTTTCTTTCTTCCTGCTGCCTTTCAGTGTGTGTCCTTTCCTCTCTCTCCTGAAGCCCATGGATAAACACTGATTTTGCCCTTTCTTCCTTCCATTGCCTCACCCTCTGTGACTCTGGATCCTGCCTGTATGTGGTCAGTTTCTCCCTTGATTTTTCCAGTGGCTCTTGATAGCCTGGTTGTGCCTCAGCATTCGACCTATCACCCTCTCCATCTGCAACCAGCTGTTCTTCCCTTTCACTCCTTGGTCCTCCTTGGCAGGCTGATATGACCTTAGCATAATTCATAATTCCTTCCTTCCTGTTCGGCCTCACAGCTTCATATGCTGTGTCTTCTCTGGTCACTGCCCCTGTAACTCGCTTCAGCCTATTTATCTCAACTTCTAGGACCCTTATCTTGGCTACTGCAGTTTCGACTTGTGCCTCCCAATTCTTTGTCTCCTTCTCCAACCTCTTTTCCAATTTCACAGAGAGCTCTTTCTCCATTTTTTCAGAAAGCTCTCCTAATTTTCTCTCCCACTCTTGTTCCATCCTTTTCCACTGCTCCTCCATCCACTCCTCCCTACCAGAACCATTCTCATCTGATCCTTGGTTCCTGCGAGTGTGTGTGTGTGTGTGTGTGTGCGTGTGTGTGTGTGTATGTGTGTGTTTATGTGTGTGTGTGTGTATGTGTGTGCGTGTGTGTGTGTGTGTGTGTGTGTGTGTGTATGTGTGTGTGTGTGTGTGTGTGTGTGTGTGTGTGTGTGTGTGTGTGTGTGTGTGTGTGTGTGTGTGTGTGTGTGTGTGTGTGTGTGTGTGCGTGTGTGTGTATGTGTGTGTTTATGTGTGTGTGTGTGTATACTTTCAATAAATAAATTATGGGGGGTTCATTTTGACTATCCAGTGTTGTATACATGTATTTATACACTAGGAAGGTGAGCATGAACCACTAACTGTGACTACAGATTCAGGTTTCACTGGGAAAATTCCCCTTCAATATATCTCTTGTGCCAAATAGATAAAATTGGTCAGTTAGGAAGAACTCATTTAAAATTAAGTCCTTTCTAAAAAAAAATTAATACGTTTATAGATATACATTTGTTAATTTATGTTAATGTAATAATTAATAATTTTCAACCAAAAGAACCTTGGAAAACTTACCTAACCTTATTATAACAAGCACAATTTAATTTAACCTAATGCAACTAAATGCATTTTAGATAAGTTTACAATAATTTAATAATAAACACAATATATTTTTCTCGTTATGTTCAGAATGACTTTTGAGAAATTATTGCATAAATAAGTTTTTTCTTGTCTTACTCGGAAAGAAGAGCGCTGCTGCTTAACCCAAAATCGCAAGTTTTAACTATTCGGTACAACATATCCAAGAGAAAGAACTAACTTTTGCCTCTAATGGCAACTTGAAAGGTTTGTTAAGCTCGTAATGAAGGATGATAAACTATTCTGGTAGTGCCAGAGATTTAAACCTTTAGCAAGTTAATTCCACTAACCACTGGACCATGAAAGTTAAAACTTTCTACTAGATATAGTGACACACCAAAGATAGAAAATAGAAATTAAGTATGGTAAACATCTCTCTCTAGGATTCTGTTTGTTGTGAAGATTTAAGTAAACTTTGTTACTAATGATGTCGATTTAATTCTCGTCATTTACTTTTCAGTGAGGAATCGAAATCCCTCAATTTCTACCGGTATGTTGTATCTCGCTGGTAGTACAGTCAACATACAGCCGAAAGAACTTTAGTTGGTCCTCTAGCGAGCCATATCTCTTGGGGAATTTCCTTTACATCTGCTGCCTCTGTTCACTTAGCAGTAAATATGATTCTGTTAGTTTACTGCTATAGTTAACATTCGGAAAAGAAGACCCAAAGACCTCAGGGGAAACAAGGCAAACGTTTTGACTTTCACTGGTTAAATATCTGAAGAAAATCTTTTTCATCTCCACCTCTTGAATAATTCCGGACCAGAGGGACGAGTCTGTGAGCGTGATGGCTGTTGACGAGACGTAACGTGACACAAATGCCAAGTGTTACACATATTATCAAGAAATTTGGAGACCAACTGTTTTTTTTTACTTCAGAATTACCAAATTTTACATCAACTTCAGAATTATTTCTGTTTCTGTTAGTAACAGTTCATACTTGAACAGAGGATGCCTTGACAGATAATTCAACAGAATTGTCTATGCGTACGTGTGTGTATAAGCATAACAAATTCTTAGAGTCCTATGATACCATAATAGGTACCTAGACTCTAGTGAAATAATAAATTAAAATGAAACGCGTATATGGCGAATCACTTTGACAAGGAAAATTTTAATATTTATTCACTGCATGTGGCAGGATTTGATGAAATGACTCTGAAAACAAGCCTGGTGTCCCGGGGGTATGGACAAACATCATCTAGCTCTGCTCTGGCTAGGCGTCCATACCTATCTGGGGTCTGGCTCCGTGGTAAAGTACTGTGGACTCTGATACAGAGTTTTTAGTTCGTGTCCTGCTGTGAACGTAGAGGCAATGATATTATATATATACATACATATATATATATATATATATATATATATATATATATATATATATATATATATATATATATATATATATATATATATATATATGCAAAACAACCACTCTGAAAGAATAGAGAAATTCCAAGCGCTTTCGTGACTACTCACATTATCAAGGAACTATGAAAGTAAAGCATCCAAGGAAGCTATATAAGGGGTCTGGCCAGCACCTCACTATCAGATCCCACAACGGTGCTGGCCGGACCCCTTATATAGCTTCCTTGGATGCTTTACTTTCATAGTTCCTTGATAATGTGAGTAGTCACGAAAGCGCTTGGAATTTCTCTATTCATTCAGAGAGGTTGTTTTGCATATTCTGAAATCACCTGTTTACTGTGATCTTGTTGCATATATATATATATATATATATATATATATATATATATATATATATATATATATATATATATATATATATATATATATATATATATATATATATATATATATATATATATATATATATATATATATATATATATATATATATATATATATATATATATATATATATATATATATATATATATATATATATATATATATATATATATATATATATATATATATATATATATATATATATATATATATATATATATATATATATATATATATATATATATATATATATATATATATATATATATATATATATATATATATATATATATATATATATATATATTATATATATATATAAGATCTGTATATATATATATACAGATCTGTATATATATATATAAGATCACAGTAAACAGGTGATTTTAAAATATGCAAAACAACCGCTGTGAAAGAGTAGTGAAATTCCAAGCGCCTTCTCTTCTTAAGACTTTTAATATTAAAGTTGTATTTAAAAATCTTGATACAGTAAAAGAAAACTTTTGATAAAGAATTCCCCCCAAAATGCTGATGGATGTGTCTATAAGATTCCTTGTAAAATTTGCGATGAAGTTTATTACGGTCAAACTGGTAAAAGTCTCGAACTTAGATTAAAACAACATAAATATAGCATTAGAACTGGACAAGATTCCAATGCTCTATTTATTCATGTGAGAGACTTTAACCTTCCAATTGATTTTCAAAAAGTTGAGAAAGTAGTATCAAGCAAGTCCATGGTTGACAGAAATATAATTGAATCTTGTTTCATAAAAAGCAGTTTTGTAAATAATATGAATATTTCCTTAGGTTTATATAAATTAGATTCATTTATAATTAATAAAATTTGGTTAGAGTTTAATAATACATTGGACAAATAATAAACCTTATTTCTTGGGTAGAATAATTTGTTATTGAGGTGTCGTGAGAACCTGTCTAGTTGGACCAGCGGACCTACTGCAGTGTTCCTCTTTTCTTATGAGTCCGGTATTGTCGCGCGTCAGGTGTTTCTTTGTTGTGGGACTTGACTGTGAGGTGTGGTCTAAGCCCTTTAATTACCTTCCTTTGTTGCATTAAAAACCATACCCCCGGCCGGGATTGAACCCGCGGTCATAGAGTATACTCTATGACCGCGGGTTCAATCCCGGCCGGGGGTATGGTTTGTTTGCAATCGTGTCATTACGATTTCTTGAGTTTTGTTGCATTACTTTCATAGTTCCTTGACAATGTGAGTAGTCACGAAAGCGCTTGGAATTTCACTACTCTTTCACAGTGGTTGTTTTGCATGCATATATATAAATATATATATATATATATATATATATATATATATATATATATATATATATATATATATATATATATATATATATATATATATATATATATATACGAAAGATGAAAAAAACAAGAAAAATGATCCGCAACAGACGAACAGGAGACCTTAATATCGTTTAGAAGAGACGTCGGGACTTTATTGGTGTTTCAGAATAGTGAGGATCATCTCATGGACCAATATCAATATATTGGCTCATGCGATGATGTTGAAAGGCTAAAAATAGGATAGGAAAAACTAAGTGAGACTATGAAATTAATGTTGCAGAAGATTCAAAGAGATTCAGCTGGTTTTATTGCAGATATACTAGAAGAAAGTGAGGGCCACTTAAACTCTGAACAGCTTACTGACAATGAGAAAGAAATTTGCTCGATTTTAACTCTCATTTCCTTTTGTTCTTCAGTAGAAAGGCACAAACAACAGCCCACTAATTTGTTATTAAAGCTGTCCTTAGGAGAACAAATTATGTAATGTCACTGGCATTAACAATAATCAGATTGGCCGATTAACGCAAAACAAAGTTCCGGGCCTCGTTGAACTTCTTTAAAATGATCTTAAAAGGTTGTGGAAAAGGACATTTGTGTAAAGTTCAGGACATTTATTAAAGGTAAAGTTTCCCATAAGTGGCGATATTTTTCCCTTAACAATTATTCTGAAGTATACACAAGTGTCTTTGTCCACAGTTTACCCGGAGTCTACCTGGAGTCTCCCAGTGGATCAGGGCCTGATCAACGAGACTGTTACTGCTGGCCACACATAATCCAACGTACGAACCACAGCTCGGCTGATCCGGCACCGACTTTAAGTATCTGTCCAGCTCCCTCTTGAAGACAACCAGTTCGTCGGTATAACCGAACCATTTGTAGACAGTACAGTCAAGGTGATGAATTAGACATGTGTGACACCTATGTATCTTTATTTGTAGACATTTCGCCAATTATTGTCTTGAACAATACATGCAAACAAACGGAAAACTGTAGAAAAAATAAGGTAATTAGTGTATCAGTCCTGAAGAATTATTTACTGAATACTAAAGCAGATGAGGTGATCAGGGGAACGTTTCAGAGGAACGTCTCAGGGGAACGTCTCAGGGGAGCGTTTCAGAGGAACGTCTCAGGGGAACGTCTCAGGGGAGCGTTTCAGAGGAACGTCTCAGGGGAACGTCTCAGGGGAGCGTTTCAGAGGAACGTCTCAGGGGAACGTCTCAGGGGAGCGTTTCAGAGGAACGTCTCAGGGGAACGTCTCAGGGGAGCGTTTCAGAGGAACGTCTCAGGGGAACGTCTCAGGGGAGCGTTTCAGAGGAACGTCTCAGGGGAACGTCTCAGGGGAACGTCTCAGGGGAACGTTCCAGGGGAATGTCTCAAGGGAACGTCTCAGGGGAACGTCTCAGGGGAACGTTTCAGGGGAACGTTTCAGGGGAACACTTCCGCCTGAACAAAAGAAAAGAATGAAAATATAATGAATAACTAGATGGATAATAATTATGATAATTTTCTGAGGATTTTAATTAAAAATAAAATCAAAATTAGCCGCTGTGGTTCCAGTAGGATGTTGAGACAGGAGTATATTATGCCCAGGATGGTCTTCTGTTATGTTTTAGAAGAAATGGTGTTGGTTATTCTGAGTAGCGGTGTTCGTCCTATGTTTAGGAACTCCTGTCACTACTTGGTTGTAGCACCACAATTCAGATTTCAGAGGTGAGGAGTCGTAATGTCCCACTACGTCCTGTAGACAGGGATCTTGCTTCTATTAACTAGCGTCTACCCTGGTTGACCAGGTCAGGACAGCTGATAATAAAGAAAACAACACTGGTTACATAAGGGTTAGATAAGTATAACACTGAAGAAAGACAAAGGCTGGTATTCTATTTCGATGTCATTACTGGTAACCAGGTAAATCAGTAACAATGAACAGAAATTCTCGTGGTAGATCACCTTAACTGATCAGGAGGAGAGTGGAGGTGATGTCCTTCTCCGAACTTCAACCCACACCAGGTAAGATTAATACTACCTGCAGTAGAAATTAAAGCAAATCAGACCCGAGGAACTGAAGTTTAGCCTCAGTCCGCTAGATGGTAGTGCGGGAGGTAACACGCTAATGGTTCCTGGGAGTCTGGACAACCATAACCCCCCACTTTTTAAGGGCATTTCCCTCACAGAGGTAATTATCTGCTGCACATCGTCAGACTACAGTATTCAAGCTTCCATCTTTCTGTTAGTTATGAACAAGTCCTCCATGGCTGTGGGATTAATTACCTCATCTTTTAAAATTTTTCATGTAGGTAAATTAATACCACGAACGAAGGCCAGGTGTCAGTTCTCGGCCACTATTCGTCTGTCATTAAATATGTACCTTGGTGTTAGCCGAGTGTTTTCTGTGACATCTTAGAAAACTGAAACCTAATTTAGATAATGATGGCTTTGAAATGAGCTGAGTTGAGATAATTATAATTAGAATAAGGTAAATTCAGCTTCATTACTTGTTAAAAATGTCTGATGTAATTGCAACTCTTGACTTTTAAACCTTTGCAACCATGTATGAATGATGCTACGAAAGTGTTAGTCACGAGAGAGGGGACGATCATGAGTCATATTAGCAGGTGTTGCAAGGTCAGTTTTGATAAATTAGACACATATACAACCCTTCTCTTTTGTATGGACTGATAAAGCCACTGTGTGGCGAAACGTATCTTCAATAAAGATACCCAAGTGTTGCACATGTATCTAATTTATCAACTTGTTGGTTCTCTGAACCATTCATCTACATAAGGTCAGTTTTGCTAACACTATGGAATAAAACATTTACTTGTAAAATTCCACACTAATCACCAAGAAAATTCTACCTCATTTAACCTAATGTATTGGTAAGTCTCTCTGCAGCTGCTGCACCTCCTAACCTAACCAAAAATGGGCATTAGGTGCTAACAGACTGCACTGGAAATGGGTGAGACAGAATATAATAGCATAAATAGGGCTTTGAAAGAATAAACTTAGAAAAAAGGGTTCTTAGCCTGTCCAATGAATTCTTTTAAAATTGGAATTTTTCATTAGCCTTAACTTAACAGCAACTGCAGAATTCTACCAGAGTGAAAACCAAATTGCTTCGTAATGCTATAGTGAGGAGCCAAGATGGTTCCTCAAGCTAATGGTAAACAGAATTTTGATAATCATGATAATATTCACTCCCTGGGGCATCTTCCAAGATGGCCGATCATGGTCATGTTTATATTCAGGTATGTATGCTGCTTGCTCCTCTACATAGACTTTCTTTGATCTATTAAGCTCAGAAACACCGTATCGCTGACATGTCCAATTTGTGGGTTTTAAATCAACCTGGTTTACCTCCGGTATGAGCAGACTTGCGGTATAAGTTATAATATATGTGAGCCATGGCAGCTATATATTTGCAGATATATATTTGCAGTTATATAAAGCGAAGCAGTATCTAGACTAGACTCATTCTGTAATTAATATAAAGCAATGATGTAGACTACAGAAATGCTATAACTAGACTACAACAATGCTCTAGACTATGGCAACATTGTAGACCGAATTTATGCTGTAATTCGAACACTGGAGATTGCGGCCACACTGTAAATAGAACACCGTAGATCACAGTCACACCGTAAAATATACAAAGCTAAAATGTAATTGAAAAAAACCCCAGGCTGCAACAAAGCAGTGGTTGATTAACTAAGTCTTAGTCAAGTGTTGTGGGTAACTAGCTGTTAGTCAATTGCTGTGGATAACTAGCTGTTAGTCATTTGCTGTGGCAAGTGGCAACTAGGTGTCAGCCAAATGCTTTGCATAACTAGGTCTTAGTCAATTGCTGTGGGTAACTAGGTGTTAGTCAGTTGTTGTGGATAACTAGGTGTTAACCAGCTGTTGTGGATAACTAGGTGTTAGTCAGTTGCTGTTGATAACTAGGTGTTAGTCAGTTGCCGTGTGGTAACTAGGTGCTACTCAATTATGGGTAACTAGGTGCTAATCAAGTGCTGTGGATAACTAGGTGTTACTCAATTGCCGTATGGTAACTAGGTGTTAGTCAATTGCTGTGGGTAACTAGGTGTTAGTCAGTTGCCGTGTGGTAGCTAGGTGTTAGTCAACTGTGGGTAACTAGAGGCTAGTCAAGTGATGTGGTTAACTAGGTCTCAGTCAAATGCTGACTAACTAGGTGTTAGTCAGCTGCTGTGGGTAACTAGGTGTTAGTCAGGTGGTGTGGGTAACTAGATGTTAGTCAGGTGGTGTGGGTAACTAGGTGTTAGTCAGGTGCTGTAGGTAACTAGGTGTTAGTCAGGTGCTGTGTGTAACTAGGTGTTAGTCAAGTGCTGTGGGTAACTAGGTGTTTTTCAGGTGTGCGTAACTAGCTGTTAGTTAAGAGGTGTGGATAACTAGGTTTTGGCCAGCTGTTATGGATAACTAGGTGTTAGTCAAGTGCTGTGGGTAACTAGGTGTCAGTCAGGTGCTGTGGGTAACTATGTGTTGGTCAAGTAGTGTGGGTAACTAGGTGATAGTCAAGTGGTGCCGGGCAACTAGGAGTCACTCAACTGCTATGAGTAAATAGGTGTTAGTCAAGTGGTGTGGATAACTAGGTGATAGTCAAGTGGTGTGCGGTAAGATTCTGCGACATAAATTGGGGGGGACTAAGGTATTATAAATGGGAAACAACTTTGATAAGGACTGAGCTGGCTAAAATAAATGCACTGACTGTGCACTTAGCTGCTAAAAAATGCTGGATTCTCTGAACGTAGGCCTAGAGTAAACAGGGTAGTTACGAGCACTGGTAACTATTATTTTGACAGTGGCCCATAACTGTCAGCAACACCGTCTGGTTTTTATCTGTAATTTGTGGGTTATAAATCAGCCTTGTTTGTCTCTGATGTGAGTGTAATTTGCTGTTCGTAAATATGTACAAAGAGGCTGGAACTAGACCAAAGCCACAAGGAAATTAGACCAGAGCTTTGATGTAACTTTACCTCAGCAGCACATCTCTCTCAGCATGAGTGAAGAGCATCTCACTTAGCACAGTGAGTGTACAAAACCTCTCTCAGCACAGTGAGTGTACAACACTCAGCACAGTGAGTGTACAACACTCAGCACAGTGAGTGCACAACACTCAGCACAGTGAGTGTACAACACTCAGCACAGTGAGTGTACAACACTTAGCACAGTGAGTGTACAACATTCAGCACAGTGAGTGTACAACACTTAGCACAGTGAGTGTACAACAACACTCTCAGCACTACGTTAGATGTTTCATTGATTACATCACTTAATATGTTTTTTAGTTAACAACATATGTGTTCATAATTCTTACTGATTTTAGAAACATAAAAGACTGCACTGCTTTTTGCATACTCTACTTCTGATTATACCAATATATGTTACAATGTCTTCAGAAATCTATACACTATCAAAAGCACCAATATCATGACTGTTGTTTTTGACAGTGCAAAACTGACTTCTATATTCTTCTTCCGATGCTAAAGAGGCAACTTTGCTGCAAGACCCTTATCTTACTACTTAGATCTTTGAAACCCAACCACTTTAGTTAATCAATAAAAGAAGTGTTGAAAGTCTTTTTGTTCTAGTATTGTCAAGAATACGAAGCAGTGTAGTATATTTAGACAGTAATTTTAATGTCCTTCCTTTGGATGCCTTTCTTGATTATCAGGTAACACTTCTGGTACCTAGAAGTTGCTAGGAGAAGAAAGGCAGGTGAAAGGCAACTTGAGGATACATATTGCCTCGCTCGGGGACCAATACTGCATTTTTTCGGCTGTGAGTCGAGGGCTGTACCACTGAGTTTGAGATCATCTTTGTTATGGTCTGCCGGTGGCCACATCTGGCCATCTCTCCGCCAAAAACAACTTTTCCAGAAACTTGACTGGTTTTGACACTCTTCCTGCATAAATTAATCTCTGCGGCAGCTGATCTCTGTTGAAGATGTCTTCGTTTGAACTTTCCTTCACTAGATTTTATAGTCTCGTAAGATTACTGAAGTTATATCCAAGATGTTAATGTCACGAAGTTATTAATCATTTTGAAGTAATGATTTGCTGAATTTTAAGAGTGCGATGTGTAAAATGTCTTTGTTTATATTGAAGTTTCTGCCTTTATTTCCCGTTTGGGTTATGTAGCCCAAGAATCTGACATTAAATTCGCCAAGATGTCAATAACTTAGAATTTTTTCTCCTTTTCCATTTTTATCAACATATGTTCTGATAATCAGAAAATTCATAATTTTATTTATAATTTGTAATTTAAAGAATTAAATATTTGTTTCAGAAATTAGTATATTTTTCAATGTACATTTCTGTTTATGTTTTATTAATGTACACTCCCAGTTTTTAGATAATTATAGCTGTCAGTAGAGCTTCTAAACCCGTCTACTGATTCGTTCCATTATGTCTTTAGATACTACACTAATGTTAGTCAGATGCAGTACACAAGTGACCTTGACATTAAGTTCTGCCATATATGTGATGTTTATCTTAGATGTTAAAAAATAAATAATTTTGTCTGGTACTAAAAGAATCTGAAATATCGTCTCACAGTTAAATTCACTGGATTCTAATTGAAAGATGTCTACACACAGGAAGAGGAAACTAACTGTCGGAAATTTCTTCGTAGTTCCTGATACAAATTCCTTTCGTTTCTGTTCGGAGATGAGTAGTTGCTTCCAGGAAATAGGTAATGAGTACATCCACTCTGATTAGCGATTGATCATTCAAAGTTCATTAAAAAATGTGAAGGCTGTTTTGATTCTCAGTAAGTCAGGCAGTTCATAAGAAGGATGATTATAAAAATGATAAATAATTACTGAAAAAAATCAGCGATGAAGGACACAAATATCAGCTACGTGAAGATCCCAAGACGCTTAGATTCTTGCTGGGAATGTTTTCTCTTTATGGGACGGTGGAAATGACATTCTGAAGTATATCGTAAGAGAGTGACCTGAATGAGAGGAGCTAATTTATCATGCGCACGTCATTCATAACAATACTCATGTCCAGATAGACAAAATACTCATGCCCAGATAGATAAGATACTCATGCCATTATTTCATCTCAAACTGGGAACTTTGAAGCAGTTCCCAAAATTTTTGGATTATGAAAGTGATGCTTTCATATATATTGTATATGGCTAATATTCCCATTAACATCCAGTGCTAAAGGCGGATTTACTGGACCACACATTAGGTGGATGTTGACAATTCAAGATTGGGAAGATAACGACTTCTGCTGAAAAACTTGTCTGGCAGTCATTTTGGACTGTAGTTCGTGGATAACATCAAGAACAAAAATCAGAAAGAGTTGGATCAAGATCTGATTGATCAGTGCTAAAGGCTAGTGGGTATAATGTTGATGACGAATATGGGAGACTGGAGGACGCCAGGAGGGGGCACTACTTCTGTAGGCTTTTTTTCAACATCGCCCCAGAAAATATGAGAAATTGCTTAGATTTACATTTGTAACATGTACATTCTAGTCGGTCTTCCTTTGCAGCACCAATAGTATAATACAGTGCTTACTTCTACAACTATTATTATTGCTAATTATCACTAATTCGACGACAATAATACTGCTCCCTCCGCCCGTTCTATCCCACCCTTCCCCCGCCATCTTTTCCTATATATTCTGGTTTCTGATATTTGAGAATTTATTACACGTATTAAGATTATTTTTATTTGGATTAATTTACTCAATACAATAAATTTGTATTAATCATTTTTATTTTGCTTTCTGACATGCCTTGATGAAAAGAGAAAACTGGTTACTAATTTGTGATGCAAACCGAGATCTACATAGATTCCTCATTGCAATATTCTAATTTCATTGTAGCAGTTTTTTCTAATGTTTCTACCAAGGGTTTAATTTTATATAATGCAACTAAAGTTTCATTGAATCTTGGATCTTCTAAGTGTAACAGGATTAACATAAAGGCTTTTGGGCTAAGATGATTTATTAAGAAATGTTCAGAGCCTTGAGATAGCATCTTGCCCAAGGTACTATCTCAAGGCTCTGAACATTGCCACGATACAACGATCTTGAAGAAGTGTTGAGGCCCAGATGCTGATGCTGCTGAACAGCTACTTGTGAGAATGAGAACATACATAGTTTCCCTGCCCTACATGGTCAAGCATGACCAGTAGATAGTGGCTTTGGGACAAGATTTGAACCTGTGATGGGAACTTTGAGTAACCACACATTCACTGGACAACGTTACCAGTGCCGTCTAAACAACCGTTATCTTACTCAGACTTGTTCAGCACGTTTTTTGGATCAGGCAGAAGCTTCAAGCAAAATTCAGAAGAAACGAAATGATTGAAAGGGCATCGAAACAAGAAAAGCTGAAAACAAATTTTCACCATTACCGTGGGAAAAAATGTTCAACGAAACTACGGCAAATGATTCTTGAATTCGAAGGACGGCGAGGAGATGTCCTCTCCGACCCTCTTCCCTGTGATGCTGTGTTTGTGAGTGGGGTGAAAGCCTAGCTGTTGTGAGTGGAATGGGAGCCTAGCTGTTAGGAGTGTAGTGAGAGCCTAGCTGTTGTGAGTGGGGTGAGAGCCTAGCTGTTGTGAGTGGGGTGAGAGCCTAGCTGTTGTGAGTGGAGTGAGAGCCTAGCTGTTGTGAGTGGTGTGAGAGCCTAGCTGTTGTGAGTGGGGTGAAAACCTAGCTGCAGTGAGTGGGGTGAGAGCCTAGCTATTTTGAGTGGGGTGAGAGCCTAGATACTGTTAGTGGGGTGAGAGACTAGCTGTTGTGAGTGGGGTGAGAGCCTAGCTGCTGTGAGTGGGGTGAGAGCCTAGCTGTTGTGAGTAGGGTGAGAGCCTAGCTGTTGTGAGTGGGGTGAGAGCCCAGCTGTTGTGAGTGGAGTGAGAGCCTAGCTGTTGTGAGTGGTGTGAGAGCCTAGCTGCTGTGAGTGGGGTGAAAGCCTAGCTGCAGTGAGTGGGGTGAGAGCCTAGCTATTTTGAGTGGAGTGAGAGCCTAGATACTGTTAGTGGGGTGAGAGCCTAGCTGTTGAGAGTGGGGTGAGAGCCTAGCTGCTGTGAGTGGGGTGAGAGCTTAGCTGCTGTGAGTGGGGTGAAAGCCTAGCTGCTGTGAGTGGGGTGAGAGCCTAGCTACTGTGAGTGGGGTGAGAGCCTAGCTGCTCTGAGTGGGGTGAGATCCTTGCTGTTGTGATTGGGGTGAGAGCCTAGCTGTTGTGAGTGGGTGAAAGCCTAGCTGCTGTGAGTGGGGTGAGAGCCTAGCAGCTGTGAGTGGGGTGAGATCCTACCTACTGTTAGTGGGGTGGGAGCCTAGCTGTTGTGAGTGGCGTGAGAGCCTACCTACTGTGGGTGGGGTGAGAGCCTAGCTATTGTGAGTTAGGTGAAAGCCTAGCTGCTGTGAGTTTGGTGAGAGCCTAGCTACTGTGAGTGGGGTGAGAGCATAGCAGCAGTGAGTGGTTTGAGAGCCTATCTGCTGTGAGTGGTGTGAGAGCCTAGCTACTGTGAGTGGGGTGAGAGCCTAGCTTCTGTGAGTGGAATGAGAGCCTAGCTGCTTTGAAACGGATGAGAGCCTAGCTGCTGCTGGTGGGGTGAGAGCCTAGCTGCTGTGAGTGGGGTGAGAGCCTAGTTGATGTGAGTGGGGTGAGAGCCTAGCTACTGAGAATTGGGGAGAGCCTAGCTGCTGTGAGTGGTGTGAGAGCCTAGCTGTTCTGAGTGGGGTGAGAGGCTAGCTGCTGTGAGTTGGGTGAGAGCCTAGCTACTGTGAGTGGGGTGAGAGCCTAGCTGTTGTGATTGGGGTGAGAGCCAAGCTGTTGTGAGTGGGGTGAGAACCTAGCTGCTGTGAGTGGGGTGAGAGCCTAGCTGCTGTGAATGGGGTGAAAGCCTAGCTGCTGTGAGTGGGGTGAAAGAATAGCTGCTGTGAGTGGGGTGAGAGCCTAGCTGCTGTGAGTGGGGTGAGAGCTTAGCTGTTCTGAGTGGGGTGAGAGGCTAGCTGCTGTGAGTTGTGTGAGAGCCTAGCTACTGTGAGTGGGGTGAGAGCCTAGCTGTTGTGAGTGGGGTGTGAGCCTAACTGCTGTGAGTGGGGTGAGAGCCTAGCTACTGTGAGTGGGGTGAGAGCCTAGCTACTGTTTATCTTGTTTATCTGGAGAGAGTTCCGGGGGTCAACGCCCCCGCGGCCCGGTCTGTGACCAGGCCTCCTTAGGTCAGTGTCCCAGGATGCGACCCACACCAGTCGACTAACACCCAGGTACCCATTTTACTGATGGGGAACATAGACAACAGGTGGAAAGAAACACGTCCAATGTTTCTACTCTGGCTGGGAATCGAACCCAGGCCCTCACCGTGTGAAGCGAGAGCGTTAACCACCAGGCCACCAGAGCCTAGCTACTGTACGTGGGGTGAGAGCTTAGCTACTGTGAGTGGGGTGAGAGCCCAGCTACTGTGAGTGGGGTGAGAGCCTAGCTACTGTGAGTAGGGTGAGAACCTAGCTACTGTGAGTGGCGTGAGAGCCTCGCTACTGTGAGTGGGGTGACAGCCTAGCTACTGTGAGTGAGGTGAAAGCCTAGCTGCTGTGAGTGGGGTGTGAGCCTAGCTGTTGTGAGTGAGGTGAGAGCCTAGCTGCTGTGAGTGGGATGAGAGCCTGGCTACTGTGAGTGGGGTGAGAGCCTAGCTGCTGTGAGTGGGGTGAGAACCTAGCTGCTGTGAGTGGGGTGAGAGCCTAGCTGCTGTGAGTGGGGTGAGAGCCTAGCTACTGTGAGTGGGGTGAGAGCCTAGCTACTGTGAGTGGGATGAGAGCCTGGCTACTGTGAGTGGGGTGAGAGCCTAGCTGCTGTGAATGGGGTGAGAGCCTAGCTGCTGTGAGTGGGGTGAGAGCCTAGCTGCTGTGAGTGGGGTGAGAGCCTGGCTACTGTGAGTGGGGTGAGAGCCTAGCTGCTGTGAGTGGGGTGAGAGCCTAGCTACTTTGAGTGGGGTGAGAGCCTATCTACTGTGAGTGGGGTGAGAGCCTAGCTGCTGTGAGTGGGGTGAGAGCCTAGCTACTTTGAGTGGGGTGAGAGCCTAGCTACTGTGAGTGGGGTGAGAGAATAGCTACTGTGATTGGGGTGAGAGCGTAGCTACTGTGAGTAGGGTGAGAACCTAGCTACTGTGAGTGGCGTGAGAGCTTAGCTACTGTGAGTGGGGTGAGAGCCTAGCTACTGTGAGTGAGGTGAAAGCCTAGCTGCTGTGAGTGGGATGAGAGCCTGGCTACTGTGAGTGGGGTGAGAGCCTAGCTGCTGTGAGTGGGGTGAGAGCCTAGCTACTGTGAGTGGGATGAGAGCCTGGCTACTGTGAGTGGGGTAAGAGCCTAGCTGCTGTGAGTGGTGTGAGAGCCTGGCTACTTTGAGTGCGGTGAGAGCCTAGCTGCTGTGAGTGGGGTGAGAGCCTAGCTGCTGTGAGTGGGGTGAGAGCCTAGCTACTGTGAGTGGGGTGAGAGCCTAGCTACTGTGAGTGGGGTGAGAGCCTAGCTACTGTGAGTGGGGTGAGAGCCTAGCTACTGTGAGTGGGATGAGAGCCTGGCTACTGTGAGTGGGGTGAGAGCCTAGCTGCTGTGAGTGGGGTGAGAGCCTAGCTGCTGTGAGTGGGGTGAGAGCCTAGCTGCTGTGAGTGGGGTGAGAGCCTAGCTGCTGTGAGTGGGATGAGAGCCTAGCTGCTGTGAGTGGGATGAGAGCCTAGCTGCTGTGAGTGGGGTGAGAGCCTAGCTGCTGTGAGTGGGATGAGATCCTAGCTGCTGTGAGTAGGATGAGAGCCTAGCTGCTGTGAGTAGGATGAGAGCCTAGCTGCTGTGAGTAGGATGAGAGCCTAGCTGCTGTGAGTGGGGTGAGAGCCTAGCTGCTGTGAGTAGGATGAGAGCCTAGCTGCTGTGAGTGGGGTGAGAGCCTAGCTGCTGTGAGTAGGATGAGAGCCTAGCTGCTGTGAGTAGGATGAGAGCCTAGCTGCTGTGAGTAGGATGAGAGCCTAGCTGCTGTGAGTGGGGTGAGAGCCTAGCTGCTGTGAGTGGGGTGAGAGCCTAGCTGCTGTGAGTAGGATGAGAGCCTAGCTGCTGTGAGTAGGATGAGAGCCTAGCTGCTGTGAGTAGGATGAGAGCCTAGCTGCTGTGAGTAGGATGAGAGCCTAGCTGCTGTGAGTAGGATGAGAGCCTAGCTGCTGTGAGTGGGGTGAGAGCCTAGCTGCTGTGAGTGGGGTGAGAGCCTAGCTGCTGTGA
The DNA here is from genome assembly GCF_038502225.1 of Cherax quadricarinatus. NCBI lineage: Eukaryota > Metazoa > Arthropoda > Malacostraca > Decapoda > Parastacidae > Cherax > Cherax quadricarinatus. The sequence continues at coordinate 41,499,397 of NC_091316.1, read as the reverse complement.
GTAGGATGAGAGCCTAGCTGCTGTGAGTAGGATGAGAGCCTAGCTGCTGTGAGTAGGATGAGAGCCTAGCTGCTGTGAGTAGGATGAGAGCCTATCTGCTGTGAGTAGGATGAGAGCCTAGCTGCTGTGAGTAGGATGAGAGCCTAGCTGCTGTGAGTAGGATGAGAGCCTAGCTGCTGTGAGTAGGATGAGAGCCTAGCTGCTGTGAGTAGGATGAGAGCCTAGCTGCTGTGAGTAGGATGAGAGCCTAGCTATAATTATATTCAAGTTCCAACAATCTTTCACCACAGTTGATATTTTGTATAAAATAAGATAAAATATTTAAAATTTTAGTCTTCCTTTAACCAGTGAGGAAATTATTCGACTTAATGTTATAAAATATCCCGTACATTACCAGCTTTCAGACGTAGTACAAATTATCTGAAAAAATGGAGCTATCCTGCATGTGTGTGATGACGATGTTTATAATAATAATAATAATAATAGTAATAATAATAATAATAATAATAATATTAGTGATAATAATAATCATAATAATAATAAAAATAATAATAATAATAATAATAATAATAATAATAATAATAATAATAATAATAATAATAATGATAATAATAATAATAATAATAATAATAATAATAATAATATTAGTCACACTTCACAGACACGCACATGCATATATATATATACATACATCTAGGTTTTTCTCCTTTTTCTAAATAGCTCTTGTTCTTTTTTATTTCTTCTATTGTCCATGGGGAAGTGGAAAAGAATCTTTCCTCCGTAAGCCATGCGTGTCGTATGAGGCGACTAAAATGCCGGGAGCAATGGGCTAGTAACCCCTTCTCCTGTATACAATTACTAAAAAAGAGAAGAAGAAAAACTTTATAAAACTGGGTTGCTTAAATGTGCGTGGATGTAGTGCGGATGACAAGAAACAGATGATTGCTGATGTTATGAATGAAAAGAAGTTGGATGTCCTGGCTCTAAGCGAAACAAAGCTGAAGGGGGTAGGAGAGTTTCAGTGGGGGGAAATAAATGGGATTAAATCTGGAGTATCTGAGAGAGTTAGAGCAAAGGAAGGGGTAGCAGTAATGTTAAATGATCAGTTATGGAAGGAGAAAAGAGAATATGAATGTGTAAATTCAAGAATTATGTGGATTAAAGTAAAGGTTGGATGCGAGAAGTGGGTCATAATAAGCGTGTATGCACCTGGAGAAGAGAGGAATGCAGAGGAGAGAGAGAGATTTTGGGAGATGTTAAGTGAATGTATAGGAGCCTTTGAACCAAGTGAGAGAGTAATTGTGGTAGGGGACTTGAATGCTAAAGTAGGAGAAACTTTTAGAGAGGGTGTGGTAGGTAAGTTTGGGGTGCCAGGTGTAAATGATAATGGGAGCCCTTTGATTGAACTTTGTATAGAAAGGGGTTTAGTTATAGGTAATACATATTTTAAGAAAAAGAGGATAAATAAGTATACACGATATGATGTAGGGCGAAATGACAGTAGTTTGTTGGATTATGTATTGGTAGATAAAAGACTGTTGAGTAGACTTCAGGATGTACATGTTTATAGAGGGGCCACAGATATATCAGATCACTTTCTAGTTGTAGCTACACTGAGAGTAAAAGGTAGATGGGATACAAGGAGAATAGAAGCATCAGGGAAGAGAGAGGTGAAGGTTTATAAACTAAAAGAGGAGGCAGTTAGGGTAAGATATAAACAGCTATTGGAGGATAGATGGGCTAATGAGAGCATAGGCAATGGGGTCGAAGAGGTATGGGGTAGGTTTAAAAATGTAGTGTTAGAGTGTTCAGCAGAAGTTTGTGGTTACAGGAAAGTGGGTGCAGGAGGGAAGAGGAGCGATTGGTGGAATGATGATGTAAAGAGAGTAGTAAGGGAGAAAAAGTTAGCATATGAGAAGTTTTTACAAAGTAGAAGTGATGCAAGGAGGGAAGAGTATATGGAGAAAAAGAGAGAAGTTAAGAGAGTGGTGAAGCAATGTAAAAAGAGAGCAAATGAGAGAGTGGGTGAGATGTTATCAACAAATTTTGTTGAAAATAAGAAAAAGTTTTGGAGTGAGATTAACAAGTTAAGAAAGCCTAGAGAACAAATGGATTTGTCAGTTAAAAATAGGAGAGGAGAGTTATTAAATGGAGAGGTAGAGGTATTGGGAAGATGGAAGGAATATTTTGAGGAATTGTTAAATGTTGATGAAGATAGGGAAGCTGTGATTTCGTGTATAGGGCAAGGAGGAATAACATCTTGTAGGAGTGAGGAAGAGCCAGTTGTGAGTGTGGGGGAAGTTCGTGAGGCAGTAGGTAAAATGAAAGGGGGTAAGGCAGCCGGGATTGATGGGATAAAGATAGAAATGTTAAAAGCAGGTGGGGATATAGTTTTGGAGTGGTTGGTGCAATTATTTAATAAATGTATGGAAGAGGGTAAGGTACCTAGGGATTGGCAGAGAGCATGCATAGTTCCTTTGTATAAAGGCAAAGGGGATAAAAGAGAGTGCAAAAATTATAGGGGGATAAGTCTGTTGAGTGTACCTGGTAAAGTGTATGGTAGAGTTATAATTGAAAGAATTAAGAGTAAGACGGAGAATAGGATAGCAGATGAACAAGGAGGCTTTAGGAAAGGTAGGGGGTGTGTGGACCAGGTGTTTACAGTGAAACATATAAGTGAACAGTATTTAGATAAGGCTAAAGAGGTCTTTGTGGCATTTATGGATTTGGAAAAGGCGTATGACAGGGTGGATAGGGGGGCAATGTGGCAGATGTTGCAAGTGTATGGTGTAGGAGGTAGGTTACTGAAAGCAGTGAAGAGTTTTTACGAGGATAGTGAGGCTCAAGTTAGAGTATGTAGGAAAGAGGGAAATTTTTTCCCAGTAAAAGTAGGCCTTAGACAAGGATGTGTGATGTCACCGTGGTTGTTTAATATATTTATAGATGGGGTTGTAAGAGAAGTAAATGCGAGGGTCTTGGCAAGAGGCGTGGAGTTAAAAGATAAAGAATCACACACAAAGTGGGAGTTGTCACAGCTGCTCTTTGCCGATGACACTGTGCTCTTGGGAGATTCTGAAGAGAAGTTGCAGAGATTGGTGGATGAATTTGGTAGGGTGTGCAAAAGAAGAAAATTAAAGGTGAATACAGGAAAGAGTAAGGTTATGAGGATAACAAAAAGATTAGGTGATGAAAGATTGAATATCAGATTGGAGGGAGAGAGTATGGAGGAGGTGAACGTATTCAGATATTTGGGAGTGGACGTGTCAGCGGATGGGTCTATGAAAGATGAGGTGAATCATAGAATTGATGAGGGAAAAAGAGTGAGTGGTGCACTTAGGAGTCTGTGGAGACAAAGAACTTTGTCCTTGGAGGCAAAGAGGGAAATGTATGAGAGTATAGTTTTACCAACGCTCTTATATGGGTGTGAAGCGTGGGTGATGAATGTTGCAGCGAGGAGAAGGCTGGAGGCAGTGGAGATGTCATGTCTGAGGGCAATGTGTGGTGTGAATATAATGCAGAGAATTCGTAGTTTGGAAGTTAGGAGGAGGTGCGGGATTACCAAAACTGTTGTCCAGAGGGCTGAGGAAGGGTTGTTGAGGTGGTTCGGACATGTAGAGAGAATGGAGCGAAACAGAATGACTTCAAGAGTGTATCAGTCTGTAGTGGAAGGAAGGCGGGGTAGGGGTCGGCCTAGGAAGGGTTGGAGGGAGGGGGTAAAGGAGGTTTTGTGTGCGAGGGGCTTGGACTTCCAGCAGGCATG
>NC_091316.1:41468137-41493137 GCF_038502225.1 Cherax quadricarinatus | reverse complement strand
TACCCTCTGAGTGTCTTGAGGCAGTGAGTGTTGGACTGTTGTACCCTCTAAGTGTCTTGAGGCAGTGAGTGTTGGACTGTTGTACCCTCTGAGTGTCTTGAGGCAGTGAGTGTTGAACTGTTGTACCCTCTGAGTGTCTTGAGGCAGTGAGTGTTGGACTGTTGTACCCTCTGAGTGTCTTGAGGCAGTGAGTGTTGGACTGTTGTACCCTCTGAGTGTCTTGAGGCAGTGAGTGTTGGACTGTTGTACCCTCTGAGTGTCTTGAGGCAGTGAGTGTTGGACTGTTGTACCCTCTAAGTGTCTTGAGGCAGTGAGTGTTGGACTGTTTTACCCTCTGAGTGTCTTGAGGCAGTGAGTGCTGGACTGTTGTACCCTCTAAGTGTCTTGAGGCAGTGAGTGTTGGACTGTTGTACCCTCTAAGTGTCTTGAGGCAGTGAGTGTTGGACTGTTGTACCCTCTGAGTGTCTTGAGGCAGTGAGTGCTGGACTGTTGTACCCTCTGAGTGTCTTGAGGCAGTGAGTGCTGGACTGTTGTACCCTCTGAGTGTCTTGAGGCAGTGAGTGTTGGACTGTTGTACCCTCTGAGTGTCTTGAGGCAGTGAGTGTTGGACTGTTGTGCCCTCTGAGTGTCTTGAGGCAGTGAGTGTTGGACTGTTGTACCCTCTGAGTGTCTTGAGGCAGTGAGTGTTGGACTGTTGTGCCCTCTGAGTGTCTTGAGGCAGTGAGTGTTGGACTGTTGTACTCTCTGATGGTTGCTGTCTACAAACATGATAGTTGCTGTCTACAAACATGAAATCTGCTGTCTACAAACATGAAGGCTGCTGTCTACAAACATGATAGTTGCTGTCTACAAACATGAAGGCTGCTGTCTACAAACATGATGGTTGCTGTCAACCAACATGATGGTTGCTGTCTACAAACATGATGGTTGCTGTCTACAAACATGATGGTTGCTGTCTACCAACGTGATGGATGCTGTCTACCAACGTGAAGGTTGCTGTCTACCAACGTGATGGTTGCTGTCTACAAACATGATGGTTGCTGTCTACAAACATGATGGTTGCTGTCTACAAACATGATGGTTGCTGTCTACAAACATGATGGTTGATGTCTACAAACGTGATGGTTACTGTCTACAAACATAATGGTTGCTGTCTACAAACATGATGGTTGCTGTCTACAAACATGATGGTTGCTGTCTACCAACGTGATGGTTGCTGTCTACCAACATGATGGTTGCCGTCTACCAACATGATGGTTGCTGTCTACCAACATGATGGTTGCTGTCTACAAACATGATGGATGCTGTCTACAAACATGATGGTTGCTGTCTACAAAAAAGATGGTTGCTGTCTACAAACATGATGGTTGCTGTCTACGAACATGATGGTTGCTGTCTACAAACATGAAGGCTGCTGTCTACAAACATGATGGTTGTTGTCTACCAACGTGATGGTTGCTGTCTACAAACATGAAGGCTGCTGTCTACAAACATGATGGTTGTTGTCTACCAACATGATGGTTGCTGTCTGCAAACATGAAGGCTGCTGTCTACAAACATGATGGTTGTTGTCTACCAACGTGATGGTTGCTGTCTACAAACATGATGGTTGCTGTCTACAACCATGAAGGCTGCTGTTTACAAACATGATGGTTGTTGTCTACCAACATGATGGTTGCTGTCTACCAACGTGATGGATGCTGTCTGCAAACATGATGGTTGCTGTCTACAAACATGAAGGCTGCTGTCTACAAACATGATGGTTGTTGTCTACCAACATGATGGTTGCTGTCTACCAACGTGATGGTTGCTGTCTACCAACATGATGGTTGCTGTCTACCAACATGATGGTTGCTGTTTACCAACATGATGGTTGCTGTCTACAAACATGATAGTTGCTGTCTACAAACATGATGGTTGCTGTCTACAAACATGCTGGTTGCTGTCTACAAACATGATAGTTGCTCTCTACAAACATGAAGGCTGCTGTCTACAAACATGATAGTTGCTGTCTACCAACATGATAGTTGCTGTCTACAAACATGATGGTTGCTGTCTACAAACATGATGGTTGCTGTCTACAAACATGATGGTTGCTATCTACCAACATGATGGTTGCTGTCTACAAACATTATGGTTGCTGTCTACAAACATGATGGTTGCTGTCTACAAACATGGTAGTTGCTGTCTACATACATGATGGTTGCTGTCTACAAACATGATGGTTGCGGTCTACAAACATGATAGTTGCTGTCTACAAACATGAAGGCTGCTGTCTACAAACAAGATAGTTGCTGTCTACCAACATGATAGTTGCTGTCTACAAACATGAAGGCTGCTGTCTACAAACATGATAGTTGCTGTCTACAAACATGAAGGCTGCTGTCTACAAACATGATAGTTGCTGTCTACAAACATGAAGGCTGCTGTCTACAAACATGAAGGCTCCTGTCTACAAACACGATGGTTGCTGTCTACAAACATGATGGTTGCTGTTTACCAACATGATGGTTGCTGTCTACAAACATGAAGGTTGCTGTCTACAAACATGATAGTTGCTGTCTACAAACATGAAGGCTGCTGTCTACAAACATGATGGTTGCTGTCTACCAACATGATGGTTGCTGTCTACCAACGTGATGGTTGCTGTCTTCCAACATGATGGTTGCTGTCTACCAACATGATGGTTGCTGTTTACCAACATGATGGTTGCTGTCTACAAACATGATGGTTGCTGTCTACAAAGAAGATGGTTGCTGTCTACAAACATGATGGTTGCTGTTTACCAACATGATGGTTGCTGTCTACAAACATGAAGGTTGCTGTCTACAAACATGAAGGCTGCTGTCTACAAACAGGATAGTTGCTGTCTACAAACATGATGGATGCTGTCTACAAACATGAAGGTTGCTGTCTACAAACATGAAGGCTGCTGTCTACAAACATGATGGTTGCTGTCTACAAACATGATAGCTGCTGTCTACAAACATGAAGGCTGCTGTCTACAAACATGATGGTTGCTGTCTACCAACGTGATGGATGCTGTCTACCAACGTGATGGTCGCTGTCTACCAACGTGATGGTTGCTGTCTACAAACATGATGGTTGCTGTCTACAAACATGATGGTTGCTGTCTACCAACATGATGGTTGCTGTCTACCAACATGATGGTTGCTGTCTACCAACATGATGGTTGCTGTCTACCAACATGATGGTTGCTGTCTACCAACATGATGGCTGCTGTCTACCAACATGATGGATGCTGTCTACCAACATGATGGTTGCTGTCTACCAACGTGATGGTTGCTGTCTACAAACATGATGGTTGCTGTCTATCAACATGATGGTTGCTGTTTACCAAAGTGATGGTTGCTGTCTACCAACATGATGGTTGCTGTCTACCAACATGATGGTTGCTGTCTACCAACATGATGGCTGCTGTCTACCAACATGATGGATGCTGTCTACCAACATGATGGTTGCTGTCTACCAACGTGATGGTTGCTGTCTACAAACATGATGGTTGCTGTCTACCAACATGATGGTTGCTGTTTACCAAAGTGATGGTTGCTGTCTACCAACATGATGGTTGCTGTCTACCAACATGATGGTTGCTGTCTACCAACATGATGGTTGCTGTCTACCAACATGATGGTTGCTGTCTACCAACATGATGGTTGCTGTCTACCAACATGATGGGTGCTGTTTACCAACATGATGGTTGCTGTCTACCAACATGATGGTTGCTGTTTACCAACATGATGGTTGCTGTCTACCAACATGATGGTTGCTGTCTACCAACATGATGGTTGTTGTCTACCAACATGATGGTTGCTGTCTACCAACATGATGGTTGCTGTCTACCAACATGATGGTTGCTGTCTACCAACATGATGGTTGCTGTCTACCAACATGATGGTTGCTGTCTACCAACATGATGGTTGCTGTCTACCAACATGATGGGTGCTGTTTAGCAACATGATGGTTGCTGTCTACCAACATGATGGTTGCTGTTTACCAACATGATGGTTGCTGTCTACAAACATGATGGTTGCTGTCTACCAACATGATGGTTGCTGTCTACCAACATGATGGTTGCTGTCTACAAACATGATGGTTACTGTCTTCCAACATGATGGTTGCTGTCTACCAACATGATGGTTGCTGTCTACAAACATGATGGTTACTGTCTTCCAACATGATGGTTGCTGTTTACAAACGTGATGGTTGCTGTCTACCAACATGATGTTTGCTGTCTACAAACGTGATGGTTGCTGTCTACCAACATGATGGTTGCTGTCTACAAACATAATGGTTGCTGTCTACCAACATGATGGTTGCTGTCTACCAACATGATGGTTGCTGTCTACCAACGTGATGGTTGCTGTCTACCAACATGATGGTTGCTGTCTACCAACATGATGGTTGCTGTCTACCAACATGATGGTTGCTGTCTACCAACATGATGGCTGCTGTCTACCAACATGATGGCTGCTGTCTACCAACATGATGGTTGCTGTCTACCAACATGATGGTTGCTGTCTACCAACGTGATGGCTGCTGTCTACCAACATGATGGCTGCTGTCTACCAACATGATGGTTGCTGTCTACCAACATGATGGTTGCTGTCTACCAACATAATGGTTGCTGTCTACCAACATGATGGTTGCTGTCTACCAACATGATGGTTGCTGTCTACCAACATAATGGTTGCTGTCTACCAACATGATGGTTGCTGTCTACCAACATAATGGTTGCTGTCTACCAACATAATGGTTGCTGTCTACCAACATGATGGTTGCTGTCTACCAACATAATGGTTGCTGTCTACCAACATGATGGTTGCTGTCTACCAACATAATGGTTGCTGTCTACCAACATGATGGTTGCTGTCTACCAACATGATGGTTGCTGTCTACCAACATGATGGCTGCTGTCTACCAACATGATGGCTGCTGTCTACCAACGTGATGGTTGCTGTCTACCAACATGATGGTTGCTGTCTACCAACGTGATGGCTGCTGTCTACCAACATGATGGTTGCTGTCTACCAACATGATGGTTGCTGTCTACCAACATGATGGTTGCTGTCTACCAACATGATGGTTGCTGTCTACCAACATGATGGTTGCTGTCTACCAACGTGATGGCTGCTGTCTACCAACATGATGGTTGCTGTCTACCAACATGATGGTTGCTGTCTACCAACATGATGGCTGCTGTCTACCAACATGATGGCTGCTGTCTACCAACATGATGGTTGCTGTCTACCAACATGATGGCTGCTGTCTACCAACATGATGGTTGCTGTCTACCAACATGATGGCTGCTGTTTACAAACATGATGGTTGCTGTCTACCAACATGATGGCTGCTGTCTACCAACATGATGGTTGCTGTCTACCAACATGATGGCTGCTGTTTACAAACATGATGGCTGCTGTCTACCAACATGATGGTTGCTGTCTACCAACATGATGGCTGCTGTCTACCAACATGATGGTTGCTGTCTACCAACATGATGGCTGCTGTTTACAAACATGATGGTTGCTGTCTACCAACATGATGGTTGCTGTCTACCAACGTGATGGCTGCTGTCTACCAACATGATGGTTGCTGTCTACCAACATGATGGTTGCTGTCTACCAACATGATGGTTGCTGTCTACCAACATGATGGTTGCTGTCTACCAACATGATGGTTGCTGTCTACCAACATGATGGTTGCTGTCTACCAACATGATGGCTGCTGTTTACAAACATGATGGTTGCTGTCTACCAACATGATGGTTGCTGTCTACCAACGTGATGGCTGCTGTCTACCAACATGATGGTTGCTGTCTACCAACATGATGGTTGCTGTCTACCAACATGATGATTGCTGTCTACCAACATGATGGTTGCTGTCTACCAACATGATGGCTGCTGTCTACCAACCTATAATCCCACTCTACAGAAACGTTCTTCACATAAGTCTTGTCTATAAACATTTATGTTACAGCATCAACTAACAATGTTTGAAACGACTAAAAACCAGAAACCTTTAAATTAAAATATATTTTAGTTAATCCTAAAGCCATTGACAGTTATTTTAGATATAAGGATCCTTAACTGTTACTCCTGTCCTATGTTATCTATCAGTTAGAAACTTCTTAACTAGAACATATGAGCACAAAGATAAATGGTATCAAATAGGCATGATGGAAAAAGAGATGAAATGCTGTCTCCTGCTGTGCAGCTGCACTCACATCACCAGCTGCTCACCGCTGATTCCTGGATCCTCACACATCTATATCTACACCTGTAGTACACCTGCACAATTCACCCTTCCTCCCGCCCAACCCTTTCCCATATTCCCATCTTTACCCACCCTTATTCCTTCCCAATCTTACCAAAACTCTGGTTATACAAGATCCAAGTTCCAAGATCTTTTAGTGACTTGGCAAAGTTAGAGTAAACACAGAGACACATACAGACTCGTGATCAATTAGCTAAACATCGTTTATTAAACTGTAAAACTACTTTCTCAATATAAAGATAATTTAGCACTTTCTAACGATTTTAAAATCATACGTAGAGCAAAGCTTAAATTATATTTAAGAATTTTAGGGAATTTATATATTGGAGAGAATAAGCTTAAGCTTCATGATAATTCCTCCGTAATGCCGTTAATTACATTAAAATGGTTAACTTCCATTGATACAGTTTCTTCCTTGTATTAATGATGTCGTGACCACTGTGTAGAAAGGTCAGTGTCGTGACCACTGTGTAGCATGGTCAGTGTCGTGACCACTGTGTAGCATGGTCAGTGTCGTGACCACTGTGTAGCATGGTCAGTGTCGTGACCACTGTGTAGCATGGTCAGTGTCGTGACCACTGTGTAGAAAGGTCAGTGTCGTGACCACTGTGTAGCATGGTCAGTGTCGTGACCACTGTGTAGCATGGTCAGTGTCGTGACCACTGTGTAGCATGGTCAGTGTCGTGACCACTGTGTAGCATGGTCAGTGTCGTGACCACTGTGTAGAATGGTCAGTGTCGTGACCACTGTGTAGCATGGTCAGTGTCGTGACCACTGTGTAGCATTGTCAGTGACGTGACCACTGTGCAGCATGGTCAGTGTCGTGGCCACTGTGTAGCATGGTCAGTGTCGTGACCACTGTGTAGCATGGTCAGTGTCGTGACCACTGTGTAGCATGGTCAGTGTCGTGACCACTGTGTAGCATGGTCAGTGTCGTGACCACTGTGTAACAAGATCAGTGTCGTGACCACTGAGTAGCATGGTCAGTGTCGTGACCACTATGTAGCATGGTCAGTGTCATGACCACTGTGAAGCATGGTCAGTGTCGTGACCACTGTGTAACAAGGTCAGTGTCGTGACCACTGTGTAGCAAGGTCAGTGTCGTGACCACTGTGTAGCATGGTCAGTGTCGTGACCACTGTGTAGCATGATCAGTGTCGTGACCACTGTGTAGCATGGTCAGTGTCGTGACCACTGTGTAGCATGGTCAGTGTCGTGACCACTGTGTAGCATGGTCAGTGTCGTGACCACTGTGTAGCATGGTCAGTGTCGTGACCACTGGGTAGCATGGTCAGTGTCGTGACCACTGTGTAGCAGGGTCAGTGTCGTGACCACTGTGTAGCATGGTCAGTGTCGTTACCACTGTGTAGCATGGTCAGTGTCGTGACCACTGTGTAGCAAGGACAGTGTCGTGACCACTGTGTAGCATGGTCAGTGTCGTGACCAATGTGTAGCATGGTCAGTGTCGTGACCACTGTCTAGCATGGTCAGCGTCGTGACCACTGTGTAGCATGGTCAGTGTAGCATGGTCAGTGTCGTGACCACTGTGTAGCAGGGTCAGTGTCGTGACCACTGTGTAGCATGGTCAGTGACGTTACCAATGTGTAGCATGGTCAGTGTCGTGGCCACTGTGTAGCATGGTCAGTGTCGTGACCACTGTGTAACAAGGTCAATGTCGTGACCACTGTGTAGCATGGTCAGTGTCGTGACCACTGTATAGCATGGTCAGTGTCGTGACCACTGTGTAGCATGGTCAGTGTCGTGGCCACTGTGTAACAAGGTCAGTGTCGTGACCACTGTGTAGCATGGTCAGTGTCGTGACCACTGTGTAACAAGGTCAGTGTCGTGACCACTGTGTAGCATGGTCAGTGTCGTGACCACTGTGTAGCAAGGACAGTGTCGTGACCACTGTGTAGCATGGTCAGTGTCGTGACCACTGTGTAGCATGGTCAGTGTCGTGACCACTGTGTAGCAAGGACAGTGTCGTGACCACTGTGTAACAAGGTCAGTGTCGTGACCACTGTGTAGCATGGTCAGTGTAGTGACCACTGTATAACAAGGTCATTGTCGTGACCACTGTGTAGCATGGTCAGTGTCGTGACCACTGTGAAGCAAGGACAGTGTCGTGACCACTGTGTAGCATGGTCAGTGTCGTGACCACTGTGTAGCATGGTCAGTGTCGTTACCACTGTGTAGCAAGGGCAGTGTCGTGACCACTGTGTAAAAAGATCAGTTTCGTGACCACTGTGTAGCATGGTCAGTGTCGTGACCACTGTGTAACAAGGTCAGTGTCGTGACCACTGTGTAGCATGGTCAGTGTCGTGACCACTGTGTAACAAGGTCAGTGTCGTGACCACTGTGTAGCATGGTCAGTGTCGTGACCACTGTGCAGCATGGTCAGAGTCGTGACCACTGTGTAGCAAGGTCAGTGTCGTGACCACTGTGTAACATGGTCAGTGTCGTGACCACTGTGAAGCATGGTCAGTGTCGTGACCACTGTGTAGCATGGTCAGTGTCGTGACCACTGTGTAGCATGGTCAGTGTCGTAACCACTGTGTAGCATGGTCAGTCTCGTGACCACTGTGTAGCAAGGACAGTGTCGTGACCACTGTGTAGCATGGTCAGTGTCGTGACCACTGTGTAGCAAGGACAGTGTCGTGACCACTGTGTAACAAGGTCAGTGTCGTGACCACTGTGAAGCATGGTCAGTGTCGTGACCACTGTGTAACAAGGTCAGTGTCGTGACCACTGCGTAGCATGGTCAGTGTCGTGACCACTCTGTAGTATGGTCAGTGTCGTGACCACTGTGTAGCATGGTCAGTGTCGTGACCACTCTGTAGTATGGTCAGTGTCGTGACCACTGTGTAGCATGGTCAGTGTCGGGACCACTGTGTAGCATGGTCAGTGTCGTGACCACTGTGTAGCATGGTCAGTGTCGTGACCAATGTTTAGCATGGTCAGTGTCGTGACCACTGTGTAGCATGGTCAGTGTCGTGACCACTGTGTAGCATAGTCAGTGTCGTGACCACTGTGTAACAAGGTCAGTGTCGTGACCACTGTGTAGCATGGTCAGTGTCGTGACCACTGTGTAACAAGGTCAGTGTCGTGACCACTGTGTAGCATGGTCCGTGTCGTGACCACTGTGTAGCACGGTCAGTGTCGTGACCACTGTGTAACAAGGTCAGTGTCGTGACCACTGTGTAACAAGGTCAGTGTCGTGGCCACTGTTTAACAAGGTCAGTGTCGTGACCACTGTATAACAAGGTCAGTGTCGTGACCACTGTGTAACAAGGTCAGTGTCGTGACCACTGTGTAACAAGGTCAGTGTCGTGACCACTGTGTAACAAGGTCGGTGGCGTGACCACTGTGTAACAAGGTCAGTGTCGTGACCACTGTGTAGCATGGTCCGTGTCGTGACCACTGTGTAGCACGGTCAGTGTCGTGACCACTGTGTAACAAGGTCAGTGTCGTGACCACTGTGTAACAAGGTCAGTGTTGTGGCCACTGTGTAACAAGGTCAGTGTCGTGACCACTGTGTAACAAGGTCAGTGTCGTGACCATTGTGTAACAAGGTCAGTGTCGTGACCACTGTGTAACAAGGTCAGTGTCGTGACCACTGTGTAACAAGGTCAGTGTCGTGACCACTGTGTAACAAGGTCAGTGTCGTGACCACTGTGTAACAAGGTCAGTGTCGTGTGTCCACTGTGTAACAAGGTCAGTGTCGTGACCACTGTGTAACAAGGTCAGTGTCGTGTAACAAGGTCAGTGTCGTGACCACTGTGTAACAAGGTCAGTGTCGTGACCACTGTGTAACAAGGTCAGTGTCGTGGCCACTGTGTAACAAGGTCAGTGTCGTGACCACTGTGTAACAAGGTCAGTGTCGTGACCACTGTGTAACAAGGTCAGTGTCGTGACCACTGTGTAACAAGGTCAGTGTCGTGACCACTGTGTAACAAGGTCAGTGTCGTGACCACTGTGTAACAAGGTCAGTGTCGTGACCACTGTGTAACAAGGTCAGTGTCGTGACCACTGTGTAACAAGGTCAGTGTCGTGACCACTGTGTAACAAGGTCAGTGTCGTGACCACTGTGTAACAGTGTCGTGACCACTGTGTAACAAGGTCAGTGTCGTGACCACTGTGTAACAAGGTGTCGTGACCACTGTGTAACAAGGTCAGTGTCGTGACCACTGTGTAACAAGGTCAGTGTCGTGACCACTGTGTAACAAGGTCAGTGTCGTGACCACTGTGTAACAAGGTCAGTGTCGTGACCACTGTGTAACAAGGTCAGTGTCGTGACCACTGTGTAACAAGGTCAGTGTCGTGACCACTGTGTAACAAGGTCAGTGTCGTGACCACTGTGTAACAAGGTCAGTGTCGTGACCACTGTGTAACAAGGTCAGTGTCGTGACCACTGTGTAACAAGGTCAGTGTCGTGACCACTGTGTAACAAGGTCAGTGTCGTGACCACTGTGTAACAAGGTCAGTGTCGTGACCACTGTGTAACAAGGTCAGTGTCGTGACCACTGTGTAACAAGGTCAGTGTCGTGACGTGACACTGTGTAACAAGGTCAGTGTCGTGACCACTGTGTAAAAAGGTCAGTGTCGTGACCACTGTGTAACAAGGTCAGTGTCGTGACCACTGTGTAACAAGGACAGTGTCGTGACCACTGTGTAACAAGGTCAGTGTCGTGACCACTGTGTAACAAGGTCAGTGTCGTGACCACTGTGTAACAAGGTCAGTGTCGTGACCACTGTGTAACAAGGTCAGTGTCGTGACCACTGTGTAACAAGGTCAGTGTCGTGACCACTGTGTAACAAGGTCAGTGTCGTGACCACTTTGTAACAAGGACAGTCTCGTGACCACTGTGTAACAAGGACAGTGTCGTGACCACTGTGTAACAAGGTCAGTGTCGTGACCACTGTGTAACAAGGACAGTGTCGTGACCACTGTGTAACAAGGTCAGTGTCGTGACTACTGTGTAACAAGGTCAGTGTCGTGACCACTGTGTAACAAGGTCAGTGTCGTGACCACTGTGTAACAAGGTCAGTGTCGTGACCACTGTGTAACAAGGTCAGTGTCGTGACCACTGTGTAACAAGGACAGTGTCGTGACCACTGTGTAACAAGGTCAGTGTCGTGACCACTGTGTAACAAGGTCAGTGTCGTGACCACTGTGTAACAAGGTCAGTGTCGTGACCACTGTGTAACAAGGTCAGTGTCGTGACCACTGTGTAACAAGGACAGTGTCGTGACCACTGTGTAACAAGGTCAGTGTCGTGACCACTGTGTAACAAGGTCAGTGTCGTGACCACTGTGTAACAAGGTCAGTGTCGTGACCACTGTGTAACAAGGTCAGTGTCGTGACCACTGTGTAACAAGGTCAGTGTCGTGACCACTGTGTAACAAGGTCAGTGTCGTGACCACTTTGTAACAAGGACAGTCTCGTGACCACTGTGTAACAAGGACAGTGTCGTGACCACTGTGTAACAAGGTCAGTGTCGTGACCACTGTGCAACAAGGTCAGTGTCGTGACCACTGTGTAACAAGGTCAGTGTCGTGACCACTGTGTAACAAGGTCAGTGTCGTGACCACTGTGTAACAAGGTTAGTGTCGTGACCACTGTGTAACAAGGTCAGTGTCGTGACCACTGTGTAACAAGGTCAGTGTCGTGACCACTGTGTAACAAGGACAGTGTCGTGACCACTGTGTAACAAGGTCAGTGTCGTGACCACTGTGTAACAAGGTCAGTGTCGTGACCACTGTGTAACAAGGTCAGTGTCGTGACCACTGTGTAACAAGGACAGAGTCGTGACCACTGTGTAACAAGGTCAGTGTCGTGACCACTGTGTAACAAGGTCAGTGTCGTGACCACTGTGTAACAAGGTCAGTGTCGTGACCACTGTGTAACAAGGTCAGTGTCGTGACCACTGTGTAACAAGGTCAGTGTCGTGACCACTGTGTAACAAGGTCAGTGTCGTGACCACTGTGTAACAAGGTCAGTGTCGTGACCACTGTGTAACAAGGTCAGTGTCGTGACCACTGTGTAACAAGGTCAGTGTCGTGACCACTGTGTAACTAGGTCAGTGTCGTGTACACTGTGTAACAAGGTCAGTGTCGTGACCACTGTGTAACAAGGTCAGTGTCGTGACCACTGTGTAACAAGGTCAGTGTCGTGACCACTGTGTAACAAGGTCAGTGTCGTGACCACTGTGTAACAAGGTCAGTGTCGTGACCACTGTGTAACAAGGTCAGTGTCGTGACCACTGTGTAACAGTCGTGACCACTGTGTAACAAGGTCAGTGTCGTGACCACTGTGTAACAAGGTCAGTGTCGTGACCACTGTGTAAAAAGGTCAGTGTCGTGGCCACTGTGTAACAAGGTCAGTGTCGTGACCACTGTGTAACAAGGACTGTGTCGTGACCACTGTGTAACAAGGTCAGTGTCGTGACCACTGTGTAACAAGGACAGTGTCGTGACCACTGTGTAACAAGGTCAGTGTCGTGACCACTGTGTAACAAGGTCAGTGTCGTGACCACTGTGTAACAAGGACAGTGTCGTGACCACTGTATAACAAGGTCAGTGTCGTGACCACTGTGTAACAAGGTCAGTGTCGTGACCACTGTGTAACAAGGTCAGTGTCGTGACCACTGTGTAACAAGGTCAGTGTCGTGACCACTTTGTAACAAGGTCAGTGTCGTGACCACTGTGTAACAAGGTCAGTGTCGTGACCACTGTGTAACAAGGTCAGTGTCGTGACCACTGTGTAACAAGGTCAGTGTCGTGACCACTGTGTAAAAAGGACAGTGTCGTGTCCACTGTGTAACAAGGACAGTGTCGTTACCACTGTGTAAGAAGGTCAGTGTCGTGACCACTGTGTAACAAGGAGAGTGTCGTGACCACTGTGTAACAAGGACAGTGTCGTGACCACTGTGTAACAAGGTCAGTGTCGTGACCACTGTGTAACAAGGTCAGTGTCGTGACCACTGTGTAACAAGGTCAGTGTCTTGACCACTGTGTAACAAGGTCAGTGTCGTGACCACTGTGTAACAAGGTCAGTGTCGTGACCACTGTGTAACAAGGTCAGTGTCGTGACCACTGTGTAACAAGGTCAGTGTCGTGACCACTGTGTAACAAGGTCAGTGTCGTGATCACTGTGTAACAAGGTCAGTGTCGTGACCACTGTGTAACAAGGTCAGTGTCGTGACCACTGTGTAACAAGGTCAGTGTCGTGACCACTGTGTAACAAGGTCAGTGTCGTGGCCACTGTGTAACAAGGTCAGTGTCGTGACCACTGTGTAACAAGGTCAGTGTCGTGACCACTGTGTAACAAGGTCAGTGTCTTGACCACTGTGTAACAAGGTCAGTGTCGTGACCACTGTGTAGCATGGTCAGTGTCGTGACCACTGTGTAGCATGATCAGTGTCGTGACCACTGTGTAGCATGGTCAGTGTCGTGACCACTGTGTAGCATGGTCAGTGTCGTGACCACTGTGTAGCATGGTCAGTGTCGTGACCACTGTGTAGCATGGTCAGTGTCGTGACCACTGGGTAGCATGGTCAGTGTCGTGACCACTGTGTAGCAGGGTCAGTGTCGTGACCACTGTGTAGCATGGTCAGTGTCGTTACCACTGTGTAGCATGGTCAGTGTCGTGACCACTGTGTAGCAAGGACAGTGTCGTGACCACTGTGTAGCATGGTCAGTGTCGTGACCAATGTGTAGCATGGTCAGTGTCGTGACCACTGTCTAGCATGGTCAGCGTCGTGACCACTGTGTAGCATGGTCAGTGTAGCATGGTCAGTGTCGTGACCACTGTGTAGCAGGGTCAGTGTCGTGACCACTGTGTAGCATGGTCAGTGATGTTACCAATGTGTAGCATGGTCAGTGTCGTGGCCACTGTGTAGCATGGTCAGTGTCGTGACCACTCTGTAACAAGGTCAATGTCGTGACCACTGTGTAGCATGGTCAGTGTCGTGACCACTGTATAGCATGGTCAGTGTCGTGACCACTGTGTAGCATGGTCAGTGTCGTGGCCACTGTGTAACAAGGTCAGTGTCGTGACCACTGTGTAGCATGGTCAGTGTCGTGACCACTGTGTAACAAGGTCAGTGTCGTGACCACTGTGTAGCATGGTCAGTGTCGTGACCACTGTGTAGCAAGGACAGTGTCGTGACCACTGTGTAGCATGGTCAGTGTCGTGACCACTGTGTAGCATGGTCAGTGTCGTGACCACTGTGTAGCAAGGACAGTGTCGTGACCACTGTGTAACAAGGTCAGTGTCGTGACCACTGTGTAGCATGGTCAGTGTAGTGACCACTGTATAACAAGGTCATTGTCGTGACCACTGTGTAGCATGGTCAGTGTCGTGACCACTGTGAAGCAAGGACAGTGTCGTGACCACTGTGTAGCATGGTCAGTGTCGTGACCACTGTGTAGCATGGTCAGTGTCGTGACCACTGTGTAGCAAGGGCAGTGTCGTGACCACTGTGTAAAAAGATCAGTTTCGTGACCACTGTGTAGCATGGTCAGTGTCGTGACCACTGTGTAACAAGGTCAGTGTCGTGACCACTGTGTAGCATGGTCAGTGTCGTGACCACTGTGTAACAAGGTCAGTGTCGTGACCACTGTGTAGCATTGTCAGTGTCGTGACCACTGTGTAGCATTTTCAGTGTCATGACCACAGTGTAGCATGGTCAGTGTCGTGACCACTGTGTAGCATGGTCAGTGTCGTGACCACTGTGCAGCATGGTCAGAGTCGTGACCACTGTGTAGCAAGGTCAGTGTCGTGACCACTGTGTAACATGGTCAGTGTCGTGACCACTGTGAAGCATGGTCAGTGTCGTGACCACTGTGTAGCATGGTCAGTGTCGTGACCACTGTGTAGCATGGTCAGTGTCGTAACCACTGTGTAGCATGGTCAGTCTCGTGACCACTGTGTAGCAAGGACAGTGTCGTGACCACTGTGTAGCATGGTCAGTGTCGTGACCACTGTGTAGCAAGGACAGTGTCGTGACCACTGTGTAACAAGGTCAGTGTCGTGACCACTGTGAAGCATGGTCAGTGTCGTGACCACTGTGTAACAAGGTCAGTGTCGTGACCACTGCGTAGCATGGTCAGTGTCGTGACCACTCTGTAGTATGGTCAGTGTCGTGACCACTGTGTAGCATGGTCAGTGTCGTGACCACTCTGTAGTATGGTCAGTGTCGTGACCACTGTGTAGCATGGTCAGTGTCGGGACCACTGTGTATCATGGTCAGTGTCGTGACCACTGTGTAGCATGGTCAGTGTCGTGACCAATGTGTAGCATGGTCAGTGTCGTGACCACTGTGTAGCATGGTCAGTGTCGTGACCACTGTGTAGCATAGTCAGTGTCGTGACCACTGTGTAACAAGGTCAGTGTCGTGACCACTGTGTAGCATGTTCAGTGTCGTGACCACTGTGTAACAAGGTCAGTGTCGTGACCACTGTGTAGCATGGTCCGTGTCGTGACCACTGTGTAGCACGGTCAGTGTCGTGACCACTGTGTAACAAGGTCAGTGTCGTGACCACTGTGTAACAAGGTCAGTGTTGTGGCCACTGTTTAACAAGGTCAGTGTCGTGACCACTGTATAACAAGGTCAGTGTCGTGACCACTGTGTAACAAGGTCAGTGTCGTGACCACTGTGTAACAAGGTCAGTGTCGTGACCACTGTGTAACAAGGTCGGTGGCGTGACCACTGTGTAACAAGGTCAGTGTCGTGACCACTGTGTAGCATGGTCCGTGTCGTGACCACTGTGTAGCACGGTCAGTGTCGTGACCACTGTGTAACAAGGTCAGTGTCGTGACCACTGTGTAACAAGGTCAGTGTTGTGGCCACTGTGTAACAAGGTCAGTGTCGTGACCACTGTGTAACAAGGTCAGTGTCGTGACCATTGTGTAACAAGGTCAGTGTCGTGACCACTGTGTAACAAGGTCAGTGTCGTGACCACTGTGTAACAAGGTCAGTGTCGTGACCACTGTGTAACAAGGTCAGTGTCGCGACCACTGTGTAACAAGGTCAGTGTCGTGACCACTGTGTAACAAAGTCAGTGCCGTGACCACTGTGTAACAAGGTCAGTGTCACGACCACTGTGTAACAAGGTCAGTGTCGTGACCACTGTGTAACAAGGACAGTGTCGCGACCACTGTGTAACAAGGTCAGTGTCGTGACCACTGTGTAACAAGGTCAGTGTCGCGACCACTGTGTAACAAGGTCAGTGTCGTGACCACTGTGTAACAAGGTCAGTGTCGTGACCACTGTGTAACAAGGTCAGTGTTGTGGCCACTGTGTAACAAGGTCAGTGTCGTGACCACTGTGTAACAAGGTCAGTGTCGTGACCACTGTGTAACAAGGTCAGTGTCGTGACCACTGTGTAACAAGGACAGTGTCGTGACCACTGTGTAACAAGGTCAGTGTCGTGACCACTGTGTAACAAGGTCAGTGTCGTGACCACTGTGTAACAAGGTCAGTGTCGTGACCACTGTGTAACAAGGTCAGTGTCGTGACCACTGTGTAACAAGGTCAGTGTCGTGACCACTGTGTAACAAGGTCAGTGTCGTGACCACTGTGTAACAAGGTCAGTGTCGTGACCACTGTGTAACAAGGTCAGTGTCGTGGCCACTGTGTAACAAGGTCAGTGTCGTGACCACTGTGTAACAAGGTCAGTGTCGTGACCACTGTGTAACAAGGTCAGTGTCGTGACCACTGTGTAACAAGGTCAGTGTCGTGGCCACTGTGTAACAAGGTCAGTGTCGTGGCCACTGTGTAACAAGGTCAGTGTCGTGACCACTGTGTAACAAGGTCAGTGTCGTGGCCACTGTGTAACAAGGTCAGTGTCGTGACCACTGTGTAACAAGGTCAGTGTCGTGACCACTGTGTAACAAGGTCAGTGTCGTGACCACTGTGTAACAAGGTCAGTGTCGTGACCACTGTGTAACAAGGTCAGTGTCGTGACCACTGTGTAACAAGGTCAGAGTCGTGACCACTGTGTAACAAGGTCAGTGTCGTGACCACTGTGTAACAAGGTCAGTGTCGTGACCACTGTGTAACAAGGTCAGTGTCGTGACCACTGTGTAACAAGGACAGTGTCGTGACCACTGTGTAACAAGGTCAGTGTCGTGACCACTGTGTAATAAGGTCAGTGTCGTGACCACTGTGTAACGAGGTCAGTGTCGTGACCACTGTGTAACAAGGGCAGTGTCGTGACCACTGTGTAACAAGGTCAGTGTCGTGACCACTGTGTAACAAGGTCAGTGTCGTGACCACTTTGTAACAAGGACAGTCTCGTGACCACTGTGTAACAAGGACAGTGTCGTGACCACTGTGTAACAAGGTCAGTGTCGTGACCACTGTGTAACAAGGACAGTGTCGTGACCACTGTGTAACAAGGTCAGTGTCGTGACCACTGTGTAACAAGGTCAGTGTCGTGACCACTGTGTAACAAGGTCAGTGTCGTGACCACTGTGTAACAAGGTCAGTGTCGTGACCACTGTGTAACAAGGTCAGTGTCGTGACCACTGTGTAACAAGGACAGTGTCGTGACCACTGTGTAACAAGGTCAGTGTCGTGACCACTGTGTAACAAGGTCAGTGTCGTGACCACTGTGTAACAAGGTCAGTGTCGTGACCACTGTGTAACAAGGACAGAGTCGTGACCACTGTGTAACAAGGTCAGTGTCGTGACCACTGTGTAACAAGGTCAGTGTCGTGACCACTGTGTAACAAGGTCAGTGTCGTGACCACTGTGTAACAAGGTCAGTGTCGTGACCACTGTGTAACAAGGTCAGTGTCGTGACCACTGTGTAACAAGGTCAGTGTCGTGACCACTGTGTAACAAGGTCAGTGTCGTGACCACTGTGTAACAAGGACAGTGTCGTGACCACTGTGTAACAAGGTCAGTGTCGTGACCACTGTGTAACAAGGTCAGTGTCGTGACCACTGTGTAACAAGGTCAGTGTCGTGACCACTGTGTAACAAGGACAGAGTCGTGACCACTGTGTAACAAGGTCAGTGTCGTGACCACTGTGTAACAAGGTCAGTGTCGTGACCACTGTGTAACAAGGTCAGTGTCGTGACCACTGTGTAACAAGGTCAGTGTCGTGACCACTGTGTAACAAGGTCAGTGTCGTGACCACTGTGTAACAAGGTTAGTGTCGTGACCACTGTGTAACAAGGTCAGTGTCGTGACCACTGTGTAACAAGGTCAGTGTCGTGACCACTGTGTAACAAGGACAGTGTCGTGACCACTGTGTAACAAGGTCAGTGTCGTGACCACTGTGTAACAAGGTCAGTGTCGTGACCACTGTGTAACAAGGTCAGTGTCGTGACCACTGTGTAACAAGGACAGAGTCGTGACCACTGTGTAACAAG
This sequence comes from Cherax quadricarinatus, assembly GCF_038502225.1. Lineage (NCBI taxonomy): Eukaryota > Metazoa > Arthropoda > Malacostraca > Decapoda > Parastacidae > Cherax > Cherax quadricarinatus. The sequence goes on along the minus strand of NC_091316.1, from coordinate 41,474,455 downwards.
GTCAGTGTCGTGACCACTGTGTAACAAGGTCAGTGTCGTGACCACTGTGTAACAAGGTCAGTGTCGTGACCACTGTGTAACAAGGTCAGTGTCGTGACCACTGTGTAACAAGGTCAGTGTCGTGACCACTGTGTAACAAGATCAGTGTCGTGACCACTGTGTAACAAGGTCAGTGTCGTGACCACTGTGTAACAAGGTCAGTGTCGTGACCACTGTGTAACAAGGTCAGTGTCGTGACCACTGAGTAACAAGGTCAGTGTCGTGACCACTGTGTAACAAGGTCAGTGTCGTGACCACTGTGTAACAAGGTCAGTGTCGTGACCACTGTGTAACAAGGTCAGTGTCGTGACCACTGTGTAACAAGGTCAGTGTCGTGACCACTGTGTAACAAGGTCAGTGTCGTGACCACTGTGTAACAAGGTCAGTGTCGTGACCACTGTGTAACAAGGTCAGTGTCGTGACCACTGTGTAACAAGGTCAGTGTCGTGACCACTGTGTAACAAGGTCAGTGTCGTGACCACTGTGTAACAAGGTCAGAGTCGTGACCACTGTGTAAAAAGGTCAGTGTCGTGGCCACTGTGTAACAAGGTCAGTGTCGTGACCACTGTGTAACAAGGACTGTGTCGTGACCACTGTGTAACAAGGTCAGTGTCGTGACCACTGTGTAACAAGGACAGTGTCGTGACCACTGTGTAACAAGGTCAGTGTCGTGACCACTGTGTAACAAGGTCAGTGTCGTGACCACTGTGTAACAAGGACAGTGTCGTGACCACTGTGTAACAAGGTCAGTGTCGTGACCACAGTGTAACAAGGTCAGTGTCGTGACCACTGTGTAACAAGGTCAGTGTCGTGACCACTGTGTAACAAGGTCAGTGTCGTGACCACTGTGTAACAAGGTCAGTGTCGTGACCACTGTGTAACAAGGACAGTGTCGTGTCCACTGTGTAACAAGGACAGTGTCGTTACCACTGTGTAAGAAGGTCAGTGTCGTGACCACTGTGTAACAAGGAGAGTGTCGTGACCACTGTGTAACAAGGACAGTGTCGTGACCACTGTGTAACAAGGTCAGTGTCGTGACCACTGTGTAACAAGGTCAGTGTCGTGACCACTGTGTAACAAGGTCAGTGTCTTGACCACTGTGTAACAAGGTCAGTGTCGTGACCACTGTGTAACAAGGTCAGTGTCGTGACCACTGTGTAACAAGGTCAGTGTCGTGACCACTGTGTAACAAGGTCAGTGTCGTGACCACTGTGTAACAAGGTCAGTGTCGTGACCACTGTGTAACAAGGTCAGTGTCGTGACCACTGTGTAACAAGGTCAGTGTCGTGACCACTGTGTAACAAGGTCAGTGTCGTGACCACTGTGTAACAAGGTCAGTGTCGTGGCCACTGTGTAACAAGGTCAGTGTCGTGACCACTGTGTAACAAGGACTGTTTCGTGACCACTGTGTTTAACAAGGTCAGTGTCGTGACCACTGTGTAACAAGGACAGTGTCGTGACCACTTTGTAACAAGGTCAGTGTCGTGACCACTGTGTAACAAGGTCAGTGTCGTGACCACTGTGTAACAAGGACAGTGTCGTGACCACTGTGTAACAAGGTCAGTGTCGTGACCACTGTGTAACAAGGTCAGTGTCGTGACCACTGTGTAACAAGGTCAGTGTCGTGGCCACTGTGTAACAAGGTCAGTGTCGTGACCACTGTGTAACAAGGACTGTGTCGTGACCACTGTGTAACAAGGTCAGTGTCGTGACCACTGTGTAACAAGGACAGTGTCGTGACCACTGTGTAACAAGGTCAGTGTCGTGACCACTCTGTAACAAGGTCAGTGTCGTGACCACTGTGTAACAAGGTCAGTGTCCTGACCACTGTGTAACAAGGTCAGTGTCGTGACCACTGTGTAACAAGGTCAGTGTCGTGACCACTTTGTAACAAGGTCAGTGTCGTGACCACTGTGTAACAAGGTCAGTGTCGTGACCACTGTGTAACAAGGTCAGTGTCGTGACCACTGTGTAACAAGGTCAGTGTCGTGACCACTGTGTAACAAGGACAGTGTCGTGACCACTGTGTAACAAGGACAGTGTCGTGACCACTGTGTAAGAAGGTCAGTGTCGTGACCACTGTGTAACAAGGAGAGTGTCGTGACCACTGTGTAACAAGGACAGTGTCGTGACCACTGTGTAACAAGGTCAGTGTCGTGACCACTGTGTAACAAGGTCAGTGTCGTGACCACTGTGTAACAAGGTCAGTGTCGTGACCACTGTGTAACAAGGTCAGTGTCGTGGCCACTGTGTAACAAGGTCAGTGTCGTGACCACTGTGTAACAAGGACTGTGTCGTGACCACTGTGTGTAACAAGGTCAGTGTCGTGACCACTGTGTAACAAGGACAGTGTCGTGACCACTTTGTAACATGGTCAGTGTCGTGACCACTGTGTAACAAGGTCAGTGTCGTGACCACTGTGTAACAAGGTCAGTGTCGTGACCACTGTGTAACAAGGTCAGTGTCGTGACCACTGTGTAACAAGGACAGTGTCGTGACCACTGTGTAACAAGGTCAGTGTCGTGACCACTGTGTAACAAGGTCAGTGTCGTGACCACTGTGTAACAAGGACAGTGCCGTGACCACTGTGTAACAAGGACAGTGTCGTGACCACTGTGTAACAAGGACAGTATCGTGACCACTGTGTAACAAGGTCAGTGTCGTGACCACTGTGTAACAAGGTCAGTGTCGTGACCACTGTATAACAAGGTCAGTGTCGTGACCACTGTGTAACAAGGTCAGTGTCGTGACCACTGTGTAACAAGGTCAGTGTCGTGACCACTGTGTAACAAGGTCAGTGTCGTGACCACTGTGTAACAAGGTCAGTGTCGTGACCACTGTGTAACAAGGTCAGTGTCGTGACCACTGTGTAACAAGGTCAGTGTCGTGACCACTGTGTAACAAGGACAGTGTCGTGACCACTCTGTAACAAGGTCAGTGTCGTGACCACTGTGTAACAAGGTCAGTGTCGTGACCACTGTGTAAAAAGGTCAGTGTCGTGACCACTGTGTAACAAGGACAGTGTCGTGACCACTGTGTAACAAGGTCAATGTCGTGACCACTGTGTAACAAGGTCAGTGTCGTGACCACTGTGTAACAAGGACAGTGTCGTGACCACTGTGTAACAAGGACAGTGTCGTGACCACTGTGTAACAAGGTCAGTGTCGTGACCACTGTGTAACAAGGTCAGTGTCGTGACCACTGTGTAACAAGGTCAGTGTCGTGACCACTGTGTAACAAGGTCAGTGTCGTGGCCACTGTGTAACAAGGTCAGTGTCGTGACCACTGTGTAACAAGGACTGTGTCGTGACCACTGTGTGTAACAAGGTCAGTGTCGTGACCACTGTGTAACAAGGACAGTGTCGTGACCACTTTGTAACATGGTCAGTGTCGTGACCACTGTGTAACAAGGTCAGTGTCGTGACCACTGTGTAACAAGGTCAGTGTCGTGACCACTGTGTAACAAGGTCAGTGTCGTGACCACTGTGTAACAAGGACAGTGTCGTGACCACTGTGTAACAAGGTCAGTGTCGTGACCACTGTGTAACAAGGTCAGTGTCGTGACCACTGTGTAACAAGGACAGTGCCGTGACCACTGTGTAACAAGGACAGTGTCGTGACCACTGTGTAACAAGGACAGTATCGTGACCACTGTGTAACAAGGTCAGTGTCGTGACCACTGTGTAACAAGGTCAGTGTCGTGACCACTGTATAACAAGGTCAGTGTCGTGACCACTGTGTAACAAGGTCAGTGTCGTGACCACTGTGTAACAAGGTCAGTGTCGTGACCACTGTGTAACAAGGTCAGTGTCGTGACCACTGTGTAACAAGGTCAGTGTCGTGACCACTGTGTAACAAGGTCAGTGTCGTGACCACTGTGTAACAAGGTCAGTGTCGTGACCACTGTGTAACAAGGACAGTGTCGTGACCACTCTGTAACAAGGTCAGTGTCGTGACCACTGTGTAACAAGGTCAGTGTCGTGACCACTGTGTAAAAAGGTCAGTGTCGTGACCACTGTGTAACAAGGACAGTGTCGTGACCACTGTGTAACAAGGTCAGTGTCGTGACTACTGTGTAACAAGGTCAGTGTCGTGACCACTGTGTAACAAGATCAGTGTCGTGACAACTGTGTAACAAGGTCAGTGTCGTGACCACTGTGTAACAAGGTCAGTGTCGTGACCCCTGTGTAACAAGGTCAGTGTCGTGACCACTGTGTAACAAGGTCAGTGTCGAGACCCCTGTGTAACAAGGTCAGTGTCTTGACCACTGTGTAACAAGGTCAGTGTCGTGAAAACTGTGTAACAAGGTCAGTGTCGTGACCACTGTGTAACAAGGTCAGTGTCGTGACCACTGTGTAACAAGGTCAGTGTCGTGACCACTGTGTAACAAGGACAGTGTCGTGACCACTCTGTAACAAGGTCAGTGTCGTGAGCACTGTGTAACAAGGTCAGTGTCGTGACCACTGTGTAAAAAGGTCAGTGTCGTGACCACTGTGTAACAAGGACAGTGTCGTGACCACTGTGTAACAAGGTCAGTGTCGTGACCACTGTGTAACAAGGTCAGTGTCGTGACCACTGTGTAACAAGATCAGTGTCGTGACAACTGTGTAACAAGGTCAGTGTCGTGACCACTGTGTAACAAGGTCAGTGTCGTGACCACTGTGTAACAAGGTCAGTGTCGTGACCACTGTGTAACAAGGTCAGTGTCGTGACCACTGTGTAACAAGGTCAGTGTCGTGACCACTGTGTAACAAGGTCAGTGTCGTGACCACTGTGTAACAAGGTCAGTGTCGTGGCCACTGTGTAACAAGGTCAGTGTCGTGACCACTGTGTAACAAGGACTGTGTCGTGACCACTGTGTAACAAGGTCAGTGTCGTGACCACTGTGTAACAAGGACAGTGTCGTGACCACTTTGTAACAAGGTCAGTGTCGTGACCACAGTGTAACAAGGTCAGTGTCGTGACCACTGTGTAACAAGGACAGTGTCGTGACCACTGTGTAACAAGGTCAGTGTCGTGACCACTGTGTAACAAGGTCAGTGTCGTGACCACTGTGTAACAAGGTCAGTGTCGTGGCCACTGTGTAACAAGGTCAGTGTCGTGACCACTGTGTAACAAGGACTGTGTCGTGACCACTGTGTAACAAGGTCAGTGTCGTGACCACTGTGTAACATGGACAGTGTCGTGACCACTGTGTAACAAGGTCAGTGTCGTGACCACTGTGTAACAAGGTCAGTGTCGTGACCACTGTGTAACAAGGTCAGTGTCGTGACTACTGTGTAACAAGGTCAGTGTCGTGACCACTGTGTAACAAGGTCAGTGTCGTGACCACTTTGTAACAAGGTCAGTGTCGTGACCACTGTGTAACAAGGTCAGTGTCGTGACCACTGTGTAACAAGGTCAGTGTCGTGACCACTGTGTAACAAGGTCAGTGTCGTGACCACTGTGTAACAAGGACAGTGTCGTGACCACTGTGTAACAAGGACAGTGTCGTGACCACTGTGTAAGAAGGTCAGTGTCGTGACCACTGTGTAACAAGGAGAGTGTCGTGACCACTGTGTAACAAGGACAGTGTCGTGACCACTGTGTAACAAGGTCAGTGTCGTGACCACTGTGTAACAAGGTCAGTGTCGTGACCACTGTGTAACAAGGTCAGTGTCGTGACCACTGTGTAACAAGGTCAGTGTCGTGACCACTGTGTAACAAGGTCAGTGTCGTGACCACTGTGTAACAAGGTCAGTGTCGTGACCACTGTGTAGCAAGGTCAGTGTCGTGACCACTGTGTAACAAGGTCAGTGTCGTGACCACTGTGTAACAAGGTCAGTGTCGTGACCACTGTGTAACAAGGTCAGTGTCGTGACCACTGTGTAACAAGGTCAGTGCCGTGACCACTGTGTAACAAGGTCAGTGTCGTGACCTCTGTGTAACAAGGTCAGTGTCGTGACCACTGTGTAACAAGGTCAGTGCCGTGACCACTGTGTAACAAGGTCAGTGTCGTGACCACTGTGTAACAAGGTCAGTGTCGTGACCACTGTGTAACAAGGTCAGTGTCGTGACCACTGTGTAACAAGGTCAGTGTCGTGACCACTGTGTAACAAGGTCAGTGCCGTGACCACTGTGTAACAAGGTCAGTGTCGTGACCTCTGTGTAACAAGGTCAGTGTCGTGACCACTGTGTAACAAGGTCAGTGCCGTAACCACTGTGTAACAAGGTCAGTGTCGTGACCACTGTGTTACAAGGTCAGTGTCGTGACCACTGTGTAACAAGGTCAGTGTCGTG